>NC_050470.1:19357166-19657166 GCF_013373865.1 Monomorium pharaonis
TACTTTTTTTTACTTTTCCTTATTATTTCTTAACTACTAATTTTCTCTCTCTTTTTCTCCCCCTCCCTCTCTCTTTCTCTTTCCTTACTCGTCCACTCATTTTTCTTTTTCTATTCTTCTAATTTAGATTCAAATGAAGTATTTAAAAATTTTTTTTCTCTTTCTTTTAATATAATATATATTTTAATATTATATATAATAACTATATAATTTTTTAATATAATAAAAATAAACCATAACACAAAATATTAACTTATCTCTGAATACTTATTTTCAATAAAAAATGAACATTTTGTATAATATACTTATCTGATTGTATCACACATAGTGTTATACTAATCTTCAAATTGGACACAGCCGTATTTTTATCTGTAATGTAATAGGCATATTATGAAAATCAATTAAAATATAATCAGAAAAAAATAAAACCGATATAACTTTGTTTTGTTATTTCAATTTAATCTGAATCTTGATCTTTAATTAGATATGGACTTTAAAATTGTCTTAAGGATCTTCATATATATATTATTTAAAAAAAAGAGATATCTGACACTACAAAATGAGTGAAATCCCAACAAAATTACCTTTTTAAAAAAAGGTATAAAAAAGCACCAAGTATACGCGCGCATGGAACGCCCTCAAAAATTTATTTTTGTACAAAATAATTTTAATTTGGCACTACAAATGTACAAAATTTTAATAAAATTTTCTTTCCCCCCCAAAAACAACAAATAATTAATTTTCTTTACAAAAGTAATGATATGAAAAAAATGCGCCAACCATGAAAATAGATGTTCATACAAACTAAAACATCCACTTTTACAAATAATTATTTGTACAAATATTACAAATAAATATTTTAATACAAATTTAACTACAAAAACTTGGCGCCGCTAAACCGAATAATTTGCTTTAATACAAAATTGCTTTCTTACAATTTAACTTACATAATAAAATAATAATTATTTAAAATTACAATTTTTTACAATCACAATGGCATTATATACACGTAACATTATACACGTACACATGAGAGAGAGAGAGAGAGAGAGAGAGAGAGAGAGAAAGAGAGACATATTCGAACATACGCACGCATAAGGCTCGATTGTTTCAACTTCTTTGTAAACTTACCTATCAATATATGTTTGTCTATTTATTTAAGAAAATAAATGAAGATAGACACCTACCTGGTAGATAAGTTTATCAAGAAGTTGGAATAACCGGCCCTAAGAGACTCAGATATTAAAAATCGCTTCTTTATGAACAAAATTATATACTAACAGACATATACACACACGCACGCACTCAAATCAGATGCATGCACAAAAGAAAAAGAAAGAGAGCTGGCAAATTATTCGGTTTAACGGCGCCAAGTTTTTGTAGTTAAATTTGTATTAAAATATTTATTTGTAATATTTGTACAAATAATTATTTGTAAAAGTGGATGTTTTAGTTTGTATGAACATCTATTTTCATGGTTGGCGCATTTTCTTCATATCATTACTTTTGTAAAGAAAATTAATTATTTGTTGTTTTTTGGGGGGAAAGAAAATTTTATTAAAATTTTGTACATTTGTAGTGCCAAATTAAAATTATTTTGTACAAAAATAAATTTTTGAGGGTTATTTACTTACGTCGATGCCTTCACAGTATTACTTCCTTTTCCTCTTATATCATAATTCGGAATTTCGTTCATTTCATTTCCTAAATATGAAATATTTATTTACATCAAATGCGAATTCCAAATGTAAATGTTTTTTAATACTGTTTGTGATAGAACTTTTTGAAAAAAAGTTTTGGAAATGTTGTCGACTGATGTTTTTAATATTATTTGATTAAATAATTTAATTAATATTGATTTTATTTATTAATTTATTTATACATAAAACGTATTTCAGAAACACATAATTTTTATTGATATAAATGGCGTTTTATCGAATTTACAATTGATATTATTTTTTGTCAATTAAATTGGACTCGATTTAAGAATACAGCAACAAATATTAATAGAGATTTCACAGATTTATATTCGTTCGGTACCGTTTAGCGATACTCGTCAAAGCGACTAGCCGGCCGCTTAGTTGCGTCGCGCCTGACAGCGCGAGCTTCACGGCCTGTGGTTGGAAGGTTTCAAAGGCTTACCATTTGAAAACTAATGATCCCTCAAGATTTTGCTACTGACATTTTTGACTCAGTTTTTCATGAGGAATACGTACATGCTCCGTACCGGCTCCTCCGGTTAATCTGGAACACCCTGAATATATACACGTAAATTAAAATTTATTATAACGTTTACAATATATCTCAATAAAATAATGCTGCTTTTCTTTTAGTGACACAAGTCGACACTATAGTGTCGGTCTGTCTTTGTTATTCATTAAATGCCAAAGATAGAACGACGTCATTTGCGTAGACTTGTATCACTAAAAAAAAAGCAGCCTATGTGTTTATTGTCAATAAAATAATACGTACAAATGTAAACAGGATTAGCATCTCTGCCGCAATTTATAAAGAAGCACGCGTATCATATAAAGTTTAAAAATTGTTATGATAAATGTAATAATGGCATGCAGCACCATGAAATTAAATCCTTAAACGGAAATTGAACGGCTTTATTCAGAATTTCTGTGACTGGCCACATCACTAAGTCCGACAAATTTTTTACCACATATATGTCCATATTCTGTGACTCGCAAGGATAGAATGGCAAAGAATTTTTCGTCAAAAATTTTTTTCCAATAATGACGGCTCTTCCGTCTTCGTTATAACAAATATGTTCAATAACAACAATTGTTTTATCTTTCATATAACAACAATTGTTGGGTGTCTTGTTTGTCAATGTAAAATTGCTAAATTGAATCGTACTATAAGCATTGGTACAATTCATTGGAGGAACTTTTAAACATTTCTTTTTCAATATAGGTATACTAGATTTGTTACAATCAGATTGAATTACTTGGTTATAATTTTCCGAAATTCTGTTATATAACTGATGTAATGGTTTATCGGCCTTTCTCAACATTTTTTTTATTGACTGCATATAGTTTTCGAAAGGAAAGGCAGAAAAATTATCCAGTGGTCCAAACATCAGTACGTCTTTACTTATGTGAAGTAAATTATGCACATTGTAAATTATAGCATCTTCGCCATACAACTGTTTAAACTTCTGAACAAATAGAATAAGTAGATCTGTGCTATATTTATTGTTACGGAAGCAATCCGTTGGATGACACAATATCCGTATTGCACAATTTAGTGCATTGAAATGCAGTAAATTTTCTTCAAACAAAATATTTAGCAGCACAACTGGTCCAAGATACAGTACAAATTATTGCAATTCTGTTGCTTTCCAACGAGTCAATTCATCTAGAGAACGTGGTTTTCGAGCAAATTCCTTAGGTACCCATTTCGACATTGCAATTAATTTTTCCGACAAGTCTGCTATTTTTCGTCCACTTAACTTTGATATCTGATATCCACTTATCCACAATTGCAACCGTTTCTTCATGACTCCTAGACATATTAAGTGCATGTAATCTAAAGGGAACTGTGAAACCATTGACAGTTGTATTGACTCGAAAGGAGATACACCAGTATGATGATCTTCTTGTACTCTATTGTTAAAATTTTGATCAGTCCGAAGAGATGCATTGGATTCCAAAAACAACATACGATTATTTATATAGGTGCCTTCTTGCATACACTTTCCACATCCAAAGAATCCGTTGTGTGATTTTGTGCAAGTTACAAATGATCTTACAGGGCTATCGCAAATTACACTTCTAATTCGTACAGTGTATCTTTTCTCATTGAAAATAAGTCTTGTATTTCGGAGACTATTATATTCTTGACAAAAAGGTGTTAAAAAATTATTTATAGGTGGTTTCGAGTACCCATGATAAGCACTAATAACAAATGGTATAAATGCCTTGTCACCGTGAATTTTGCCCAATATTGGCCAAATTTGACTTTTACTGCTTTTTGATATCGGTAGTCCATCAATATTCAAGTCTATAATAATTTCTTTTTCCACTATGACCTTTGTGCGTGCCAATTGTTCAATTATTGCCTTTTTCAAACCGTAATGAAAAAAACTTGTATTATCTGCCGATACCTCTACGATACTATTTCTCGGCGTATTTAAAAGCGTTCTTGCATCCTTTGGTAGATCGCTGTGACCACATGTACGCAATTTATTTAACAGTTCTGACAAAGCAGTATGGGTAATGTTATGTTTTAGTTTCCAAGAATATAACCAATTCGAAAGCTGTGGAATTTTATCAGTATTTTCTTTATCCTCCGATTCAACATAGTCAGAATTTGAAACATCGATAGAAAGTACATTGATATTATTTGAATCAGAGTCATCAGGAATAGATTGTATTATAGGCACCTCCTCTCTCTCTCTCTCTCTCTCTCTCTCTCTCTCTCTCTCTCTCTCTCTCTCATATCAGCTAGCGACTCTAAGTCGACTCCAATACTGACCGTAGGTCTATCGACATGATGTACAATTGGCTGACGCTCATATTGCCTTTCATATTGTTGAAGGCGCCCATTTTTTTGTCGCGAAGACAATTCCCGAAACTGTTTCGGCATCTGTCAATAATAATTTATTGCAATATTATATATCCAGATTTAAATAATTTACCCATTTTCAGAGATTTTATATATCCAAATTTAAATAATTTACTAATTTTATCAGAGATTTTATCATTTTATATATAATTATATTATATCATTTGTAAGTATAGCTTATTATTAATTGTATATTTAATTTAATTATTTTTCAAGTGATTACTGTTTTTTTATATTAATAATCAATAATAGAACAATTCACTCTTAAAGCTATGTAGCTTACATGTATATTTACATGTGTTACGTCCCGGGCGCGCGGGAGGGGCGGCGTTGCCGATATTCTCCCGTAGCCGGAGAAGAGGGGGAAAAAGGTTAGAGGAACAGAGTCGAGCGGTCCACCGTTCCTCTGGAATTTAAGTAGTGGCAGGCAAATTCGGGAAATTTTCACGATAAAACAAAAAAAAAAACAAAAAAAAAAAACTTATTCGCGACGTTTATTCGGAGGAGTTTACGTCTGTCTGTGAAATCGCGATTAACGTGGGTCGTTCCGAATTGTACGGATCGTCTCCCGTTAGATTTAGGTATTGTATAAAATCGCTTAAAATGTCGTTGCAGATAAGACATTCATCGAGGAGTCTAAAGATTGTTAAACGCGTTGAGCAGGAGATGCACGCGTCGTAGCATTGAGTAAATCCGATATGAACGGCGTGTCTTCGTTTCAAAACGTAGGATGAGCGGACTTCCCAAGAGGCGCGGATATAACACGCGGAACAGATTATATGTTCTACGTCACGGCGGTGTTGGTAAATTCGCGAGACAGAACATCTAGCAGACGCGATCCATGCGTGATAAAGGGCTGAACGTGCGTTCGGGTTGAAGGTCGCCGGAGAATAAAGCGAACGCGGAGGACACATAACTCGCTCGTTCTTTCTTTACTCGGTGTCCTCGTCAGAATCGGAAAAACGATATGGAGATATAGACCGTGCGACGGTTACGGTAATCGGAATATTATAAAAAGGGGTGTGATAACGCGCGGAAAGGGCAGGTATTATGAACGACTCAAATTTCGCGGTGCAATCGCTGCAATTGTCGTATGAGACAGTAGTATTTAAGATTACGCAGCATTCGGAGCACTCTTCATATATAGGACTAGTACCGCAGTGGATATAGTGACGGATTTCTTCGTTGTAATTGCTAGGGTCCGATTGATCGCCGATGCAATCGTGACAGATAATTGAATTATTAAGGCGATTTCGAAAAAGGAAAACTTTATTGCACGAAATTATCTCGTTTGTGATTCCACGTGAACGAAGAGGAATTTCGTACTTTCGCGGGGAAACGCGATTAATCACGCCCATGATATCTGTGCGAGGCGCATATTAAATATTAAATTTTACGGCGGTTAGAGAAATCACGGCGCTGAGTAGAGGGGAGACGTTTGACTCGAGTAGGCGGCTTTCTGCAGCGGCGGTAGTGGGGGAGCCGGAGCGATGCGACGGCGTCGTTGCGCGGCGTACAAAATGGCGCGAGGCACGCTCAGCCACGTGGCCGCGTAAAGATGGCGAGACCTATTCTTCGCGAGATTCTAGGCACTCCGAATTCACTGTCCGGTATTGAGAATTTATCCAGGCACTTACCCTATTTTTGGATGCGTAGAACTCGTACCTTGGATCCTCCTTAGAAATATGCGTCACGTCGACAGGTCGCTTCCCAACGGAGATTCGTACTAGCTTGTACGGAATGTGCTCAGGGACGTCCTTCTCTGTCGATGGGCGAGTGGTGTAGGCAGCAAAGCGCGGGTCTTCGGCAGGAATGTCTGACGGCCTGATGCGAGGCACGTGGAAAATGATAGGCACTAATTTGTAATCACTGACTCTAACTGGCAAGGATGAGAGCGCTTCGGTTTTATCCGCGACCGCGTAATCTCCTTCTACACCGAGGTAGTGGAGAAATCCGTGAGTAGGTAATGTCTGGTATAATTGTGCTTTGACTCTGCGAACTTGATATTTACGTCCGCCACGTCGCTGTTTCGGCATTCGTGATGAAAATATTTTTATGATAGCGAAGAGAATAATAATTCGTACTTATTTTAAAATGGCAACAATGAACCTACGATAAATCAGGACTGAAACAGTCGTCGCAGACCGTGCGGGTCAGCCGCACCGATGGCTCTTACTCACAGTCTCTGATTAATCGAGAGTATATTCGAGTAAAGACTTGAAATTAATTTGTTTTATAATATCCAAGATTATGTTCATCACGAATTCGAATGAGAGGAGAGGTAATTGTTGGAATAAAAGGAAATACGAGTTTCACTAAATATTCAGTATATTTACGATCTTAAATTTACAATTAAATTATTGAAACACAGGATTTACAGCGCGGTGTTATTAGTATTTGAATATAAAAACGTCGGTTATTATCAGTGATCGCTAGTAAATATTCTAAACATACGCAAAAGTAATATTCTAAGTTCGGAATGGAAGTATTCTAAGGCAAAGAATGAAAATATTCTAAGTTTGTAATAGAAATATTCTAAGTTCGAAATAGTAAAGAATGAAAATATTCTAAGTTCGAAATAGTAAAGAATGAAAATATTCTAAGTTCGAAATGGTAAATATTCTAAGTTTGAAATGGAAATAATCTAAGTTTGAAATAGAAATATTCTAAGTTGGAAATGGAAATAATCTAAGGTTGAAATGGAAATATTCTAAGTTGGAAATGGAAATAATCTAAATTTGAAATGGAAGAAATAGAAGGATTGAGACACTCTGTTCTAAGTCTGATCTGCTCTTTCCACAATCTAAATCTGAGGCTCTGGTCCTCTTGCATAAGAATATATATCGTTGCATAACCCTTCCTCGTGCATATCCCACCCTCGTCTCTTTTTCGGCGGCTCGTTGCGTAACGCTCGAGCACGAGGTTTCGCTGTTTTGGGGATGCACCAGTAAGGGTGGGGGTGTAGTGGATTAGCAGAGTGTTACAAAATAGTGGTAGTGGGAATACAGATGCGAGAGATAGTAATAGTGGGAGTACGGACGCCGTATGCGAGAAGTAGAAATGGTGGGAATACGGACGCCGTGTGCAGGAGGAATAGTAGTGGGAGTAGAGACGCAGTACAGTCGCTGTTTCTTTCTTTGTCGCTCTTACGATTTCCTATTCTATTGTCGCATACTTATGCTAGAAACGCATACATAAGGATTAATATACTCTATGAGCGCGCGCATATTGCGGAATTATGCTAATAAGATAATATAGAACTTAACAATGCTAGGGTTATGCGCAAATTAGTTGTTACATACAAATATTAATAGTAAAAACATACACAACTTAATAATAGAATTGTAGTATTTAAAATAATATATTCGGCGCAACTTAATACTCATATAATTATACGCAAAATAATAATAACGTTACAATAATTGTACGCGAGAATAAAAATAGAAAATAATGCATAATTAATTAATATGTAATATTAATACAATTAATAATAGTAGTGTTGTTCGCGAATTAATAATGGTAGTTTTATATAAATGCACAATTAATTAATATGTGATTAATTATAATAATATAATTAAGAATATGAATAATAAAAATAGAAAGAAAAAGAAAAGAAAAAGAAAATTATTATTTGGCGGGGACGTCACACCTCCCCCCTAAAATAAAAATGTTGACCCGCTGGTCAGCATTTTACGGCGCTTCGGCGTTAGGTTGATTATTGTCTAAATATTTTCGCAAGTCCTTATACGAATATTGGAATGAGTTTTTATCGCTCATATTTTCACTTAGCGTTGGCACGTTCACTGCACTGGGGGCGGGGCGATGATTTTCTGACGTTGAAAGGGGAATGGTTGCAGAGTCTCTTTCTTCATTCCCGTCTGTAGGTCTCTCCGTTCGTCCACCCAGGTGTAGCAACAGGTGCGTTACTGAACTCCAGACGGCTCCCAGCAGGTGCATGCTCCATCCATATACCGAGTGTAGAGCATATCCATGGATGAGCGTGTCGACAATCAGCTTTATCAATCTGATGATTATGAAAATCGCGAGCACTCCTGCGCTGGCGGATCCAAAGGTAATAAATCCTTTCCATAATTTTGCGCCCGCTGATTCGGCGATTTTATCGAGCGAGGCTTCGTCAAGCAGATTTAACATGGAAATACTTCCGGCTGGAACGGTTCCTCCCATGGCTCCGTGTGCTATTGTGTTCAGCATGGCGGGTCTTTCCACGGGGAACATTATATGCGTCCTCAGGCGGTCGAGATCTTCGCTTGTATATATGCCGCTTGTCGCTAAATCGGATGGGCTGACGTATTTCCATGTCGGATGTGTAAGAGGCTGTATCGTCGGCGGTGGGAGGGTCTCCATCATTTTTGGCGTTGCGCGATACCACCTTCCGTATATATTGTACATGATTGGCAGTGGACCATTGCAGTTTCTCGGCGTGCCATTTCTTATTAGAATCTTGGTCCTTGGCGAGAGGAAGTACGATCCGTTTCCATGTATAACGGGAAGTTCATTGTAACATTCCTTTGTAGGTCGTACACTACAGCTCACAGGCACACATTTTATTAAATGTATGACTTCTCCGGCAGTGACTGCTGTATATCCTGGGGCCTTCATGATTCTTGCCGCCATTTCATCGGGGGCGATGGTGGCTAGTGAGAGCGCGTTTTGTAAAATTTGCTTCTCCAAGGCGCATTTTTGTTCCATAATGTCTCTGTATAGTTGTGTAAGCTGAGTTTGTATATGTCTTTCTACGTACACAAACTTTGAGTTTACGTAAGTAAAAATATCCAGATTGTCGACGGATATTTTTCCACGTGTTTTGAATGTTCGCCCTTTCTCGGTTTCCAGAAGAAATAGTTTCGGATGCTCTGTCTGAATGAGGTTGTATCCGCAAACATTCTTCTCGGCAGTTTTCGTTAACGAAAATAAAATCGATTTCGTTACTGTATATACCACAGGCAGTGTTTGTCCTTCTTTAGGCGTTAATTTTGCTGCGCGTCCCTCGTACAGTACGTCATATTGGTCGAAGTGGCACGTGTCAAGCGGAAGTACCGGCCAATAGTTCTCAGCTCCTTCAGCATCGAGGCAATTTCCTTCCGTTATCGGACATCGTGTGCCGTCGGGCAGCGTAATAAATCCCGTTGACCTTTGAATCGACGCCTGCATTTCTCTGAGAGTGATTTTCACAGATGCTTGCACCATTACGTTGTCCCATGTTCCGTATGCGTCGGAATAATGCGCTCCGGTACAGCGGCCGGAGGGTGGAATGTGTCCTGCCAACAAAGCTGATCTCCGATTTGTTGTATTTCTTGAGATCATATCGAAGAGAGTGTTGGCTATTGTGATGGTGCCCGTTTCATGTAACTTTTTGCAGGCTGCGGCACCGATTTCTAGAATGTATTCTCGCCTTCCATTCGTGACAAGTGATATGTGCGAGAACATTCCGCAATCGTATATAGTACGATCGACTTCTACTTTGCATTGAAGAACGGTGGCTTTGTCGTATTCAGATAATTGCATTAATTGTACGTAAACCTCTTCTTGTTTTGGTTCTATGTCATTCAATTGGCAATTTCCGATGTCGACGAGTGAGAGGGTAGTTATATTTAATCCTTCCCCTCCACAATCGTAAGCAAGCATAGCCGTGGCCACTGGGAGGACGAAGACGATCCAGGCGGGGAACATGTTGCAGCGTCGGCGTCTCTGATTGGTCTGGTGGCGGACCTTCCGCGTGGTGGGTTGTCCTTTCTCGAGACGAAGGTATCTTCGAGTGGTAGGGAGCCCCTTCCAAGGGCGTCTGCATCTTCGCGTGATGGAGAGCTCTCTCGTTGAGTAGTGGTGGGGATGGAAACAGGTTTTCCTCCTTTGAGTTTGTCTGCATGTACAATTCTAAATCTACGCGGACTTATTTCTAATTTAACATTATGATTATCTAGAATTTCGCAAATCTTATACGGACCGGTGTCACGTCCCGTGTAAATTTTTCAATTTTTATTAATTATTTGCTTTATGAATTTCCTTTATTCGTATATCTATTCATATATTTAATTATATTTTAATCAATTTTATATTATTATTCATTTATTACACTTATATTATATTCTTATCCAATTATTTTAATTATTCAGTTAATTTTATATTATCTAATTCACTTATTATTCATATTATTATTCACATTATATATTCTTACATTCTATTATTATTTTAATAATCATATACTATCTCTATATTAACCAGTTAATACTTATATTATTATATTCTCTAACGTTCATAACTTTTGAACCACTATTTTCCTTATATTAATTATTAAGATCATATGAAATGTTATATTCTTTAAGGTTACAATCGTTCGAAATCATGATGATAATAGTTAATTACCAAATCTACATTGAATATCGAATTATTCAATTAAATTAATCATACACCTTATGGTCGACACCTAAATTTAATATTGTAAAGGAATTGCATCAATAATCGTTCATTTTATTATAAAAATTCTTTAAATTAAATTAAAATACTAAAATCTTATAAGTTACCGACTAACGGGATACCTCTACTATTAAAAACTTACCATTAACTTGTATACTTTGCCAATAGAGGGCCAACTGTCGATAACTTACCTGCACTTACCATCAATAACCATTCCCTAATTACCGACAATAGTATACTTACCATTTGTTACAAGCGCCTACCGAATGATAAACCCGTCATACACAGCCATCACGAATTCCTGGAAATGCTGCTGTAATTCCAAGAATTCCCGGAAACTTTTGCCAATATCTCGAGAACCATAAGAGGTAGAGTTGCCAAATTAATTCCAAGAAGCGTCGCAGACTTTGTTTATACTAAAAATCATGTTTCCAAAAATTTGGAAAAAACAATTATTTTTTGGGACAAATTTCACATTTTTTACCCAAAAACCGAAAACTTGCCAAAACGCTCCGTTTTACCTGATTCGACCGTAAATGATGCTCTTTTAAAAACTTCAATTTTCACCCCCACCCCGATTTTTCGGGAGGACCAAAATTCGGCCAAACATAGTCCTCGAGGTCCTCTATACGATGGTCCAAATCCCATCTCTTAATCTCTTACCGTTCACGAGATATAAATTTTTAAAGTGTCAAGGACAACTGCCAAAAGACCTTTATAAGTACTATAGGCCTTGAAACACAAGTCTCTCACCTTGAGAACCGTCATGGTACATGAGCACCCTTGTGAAGGTGAATGTAAAATCATTGCATCACTATCATGAAATATTATTAACAGTAGAATATTCATAAGACCATTGTAGAAGCCTAAATAATATATAAAATGGTATGAACAATTAAATAATTATTAATATCAATTTTAGATTATTATTCCAAACATAAATATTAATTAACAATCACCTTTTTGCATAAATACTAATTAACAAATAGAATATTATATATACGAACAATAATTTAATTATAAATAAATAATCTTTATTAATTACATAATTTTGCAATTATCATTTATTCATAAAGCTAGTTAACAATCGATTTTGACTAAAGAAATAATTATTAAGGCTTTTGCAAGTGCATAATTAATAAATAAAGTCCCAAGGCCATGTCACTGAAGCTATTGCAGTGTACACAAGATGGCTGACCATCATTGTAATGAATGCGAACCTCTATAAGAAGAATGTAAAATTATTATAAAATTCACATATGCACCAGCGATGAAATATTACTTAAGGTAGAATATTCACTGACGATATTAATTGCAAACGTCTAAAGCCTTCAAGGTTAGCTCATCGAAATTATTACAAGTGCTAAAATTCAAGAGCGGCGAATCACTAAGGTGATCACCACTGTAATAGATGGGAACCCCTATTTAAAATATGTGCAAATATTATAACGCTTGAATAATGAAATATTACGCGCAACTAAATATTCATTAATAACACACTTGCGAAGGTTTAAAAAATATAAAAGTTACATATATCGTTTGAGAACCACTACTACTATACGTAAAAATTGTTACCACAAAGAAAAATGTTAATTAACAATTAGTTTATTGATAAAACATACCTACGTACGCATATTCAATTATTCAGACTCAGTTAATAATTAATCTTAATAAAACAGAACTCTAAATAATATAAAATCTATTTGTATCAATTAATATTACCATATAGAGTCATTATTTCAACAAATAAGTATTATAAATAATTAATTTCGTTAAATATCAAATAATTAATGCGTAGCGTCTATTAACAATTAAATTTTGCAAAAACTAAGCTTTACAATGAAAGAAATATTATTGTATAAAACCTCTGCAAGCGTACGAGTCGTAGAAACATTAATTAATAATTTATTTCACAGTTATAATATTTGAATGAATATTTTATATGCATAAGATGCATAAATTCCATTCTCACGCTCGGGTATGAGTCATCGTGAGTCACTTGCGAAATTGTTTGATCAAAAAGTAATATGATATTTTTCTGTATCTCGAAAGACTAAACATCCGATGCAAGTACATCCTTTGTAAAATTATGCCGACATTCCGCGGCACCCTTTGAAATTAGAAGCGAGAATGATGCAACTCCTACTTCGTACCACACCCCGCGGTCTACAAACTCGAACAATATAAAAGCGAGCGCCGCGGCGGATCAGCATTGCGCGCCGGTCTTTTCAAGTAACAACACCACGTTTCTCTGAGTGTTCACATTGCGCACTGAACTTCAACACTGTACCGCATATCTGCCATCTTAAGAAGCATCCGCCATTTTGTCGACTGTAGAAGGAACATTGTAACTGAAAGAAATAAAGACTTATAAAACTATAAGGGGATCCAGCCTCAATAATTCATATATCCCCGAAGACCTTTTGGTGAGTAACTTAAATTAATTTTATTTATCTGATTTATATAATCTCAATCAAGCTGTCATCAATCTCTACAAGTGAACACTCTGCCGCGCGTAATCACTTTTCGACCATCATTCTAAATTATTTTAAATTATTTTAATAATTAAATACTTAACAATTTAACAACCGAATAAATACTTATACAATATTACCCCAGTCTGCCGTTTGGAAATTTAATTCAATCTAATTAAATTTTAATATTATTCAATCATTATTTAATTTAATTTAATTCAATTTAATTTGCGACTTTGACAATTTAATTCTAATTTAATACTATTTGATTGACATTTTGATTTTCATTTAATTTAATATAATTGACTTTAATTCAAATTATAATTAATTCAATTTAATACAGCTTGGTTGACACATTGATATTTTATTTGACATTTATTGATACATTGACATTTTATTTGACATTTATTGATACATTGATTGATGCATGAACATTTTATTTCTGATACACCGATGTTTTAATATACTGATACTCTGATTTATTTTATTTTAATGTGACATATTCTGCAATCTGATTTAATTTAATTTATGTTAATGTGCATTGATATCCCGATTTAATTTGATTTAATTTAAATTTCAATACTACAAATAACTCACCACTGAACTTGATTTAATTCATTTTAATGCAATTTAATTTACGATCCGATTTAATTCACAATTCAATTTAATGCAGCAAATCTGATATTTCACTTTGATTAAATACAACCCATACTACTATCCAATTCGATTTAATTTTATTCAATGCAATTTTATCCATGATTTAATACTTTGATATCTACTCTATTTCTATTTAATATCCAACTTGTACATCTCTAATTTAACTATTATCATAACATTCTACGTTACTTTGTGCCAGATATAATAAATAATATTCAAATCACTGATTCTAATAATTTACATGAAATAATATAATAATTATTCAAAGTTCACATGCAATTTACTTGATTTCATAACCCACTCGAGACCCAACTGAATTAAATGCACATATTTGATACAACAATTGATTTTCATTTATACATGTTTTTTATTGCCAATTATAACCCCGCTTATTATACTAATTTAGATATAGAAATTTAACTGAAGTACTTCCACACTCCTTAAACCTTTATGCGATCTCCAGCATTGTTACCTGAATAAATAAATAAATAAAAATTATAAAATACGATCGCATCCTTCTACTTTTCAACAAATAATTAAATCTCATATGCCTCTATACTTTGAAACCCATAAATAATTACGCGTCTACCGCGACACGTCTGATACGGATCACCGTCTTGTGCGTCGGCTCCTTAATTAAGAAGTCGAGTTTAGTCACCCAACAGCTGGTGGTATTGGCTGACTGGAGCCCGTTGAGGGTACTCCTGGTGATAAAAAGCTAAACAAGCGGATATCTAATATCTACTTTGCACGGGACAATACCTGTACGATCCGTCGGTTCGTTAACGCAGTTCTTCCAGACAATCAAATGAATAACAATAACAATATTCCGATATTTAAATTATAAATTCAATTATATTACAAATATCCTGTCAACCTGGATCTCGGACTCTGCTTCTTTTTTTTTATTTTATTTTATTCCCGATGTGACGTGGGATACCGCCTAGCGAGAGTGGAGTCGTAAGATACGTTCACAAACCCTGATTGACAGTGATTTTCTTTTATCTTAATACGCGAAATCTGAAAGAACAATTGAGGAAGTATTCAAATGTATGTCCTACCTGTCTGGTGACTCCTGGCTCTATTTCTTTTTTTTTATTTTTATTTTACTCCCGATGTGACGTGGGATACCGCCAAGAGCGAGAATAGAGTCGCAAGGATACGTTCACGCCACTAGACTAGTAGCGAATTTGCTTTTATTACATGAATTTAAAAATGAGCTGTTACAATTAATTAATCTAGGACAAACAATTATAATCACGAGGCAATACCTTTTCTTTTCCCTCTCACTTCCATAGTACTTCACAAAAACAAGGTAAGACGCTTAAACACTAACATAATTAACCATTCTTCAGACGTCAAGAATTCGGCTGAACTGGCAGCCTACTTAATAACACAAGAAATATTCATCACAAGTTTATCCAACCAATAAAGTAAATAATTTTTATCCAGGTTGTAAAATCATTCAAGTCAGAGTTAAATCAATTAGATTTCATAAATCGATTTGTTTTTATTAAATGTTTAAACAATAAATAAATTCATATCTTACCTAATCATAAATAATTTAATAACATACTTATATTCATTACTTTATTTAATTGTTTCATATGCATAATTTGGATCTATCACATACTATTTTGAGTAATCAACGCACTCTCTATTTTATTTTATTTTATCTTATCATTTATATATTCTTTAACATTCTTTAACATAATTTCTATCATTCCAATAATCACAAAATATATATATTGGTTATGTATTCAATAAATGAAGATTAATACTGATTGATAAATAATAAATACGTTTATTTAACCTGTCTCTCATCCCATTTATTTCTCTCTCAAACGCGATAAACGATCCTTCCGGCTCTCGGCGTATCCCTGGGAAATAAGCAGACGTGCTGCGGTCGCCCTAAAACAAATAAATTGAGAGCCCCGTTAGACAAAAGAACGAAAGCTGCCCCCGTATCGAGTAGTCTTCAACGGAACGTTACAAATCGGTTTTTGAAATTTTTGTCCGTAACAATAATATCGTCAACGTATACGTCGTTAAGTAATGCATGCGCTGCCAATGGATAACGGTCGCTACCTTCCGTGGCCAATTGCCTGAGACAGCGGATCGCTAGATATGAGGCGCAGGCCTGACCATATGTCACAGTATTCAAACGATATTCTCTTATGGGCTCGCTAGGCTCGAATCGCCACAAAATACGCTGATAGTCTCGGTCGCTTGAGTGGACCAGCACCTGGCGATACATTTTTTGCAGGTCAGCTACCAACGCGACTTTGTAAAATCGAAAACGTATGATTATATCTACCAAATTGTCTTGCAATACAGGCCCAACAAGGAGAGCATCGTTCAAAGCTACGCCTTTATTATTCTTAGCGGACGCGTCAAACACAACACGCAACTTGGTGGTGCTGCTTGATTCCTTTAATACGCCATGATGTGGCAAATAGACGATAGTCTTGAAATCGTTGGAAGAATTGTCTACGACTGACATATGCTCAAGCTCCTCGTACTCGCGCATAAATTTTGTGTATCGGTCGCGGATTGCAGTATTGCCCATAAGCGTGCGTTCTAGGCGATTAAATCTTTTAAGCGCTATCTCTCTGTTATTCCCGATAGGCAAGACATCTTCGCGAAATGGCAATTTTACAATAAATCTACCGTCACTTGTGCGCTCGGTATTTTGCTCGAAATGCTGTTCGCATCTTTTCTCATTGCTCGACAAAAATCGCGGTTTTGTGTCGTCGTATCGTTCTAACTCCCAAAATCTTTCCATATTATCGCACAATGCTTCGCAGGTTTTAAATGAGCAAGTTATTTTGTTCTGATTGGAAGTGGATCTTTCGAGAGCAACAGAAGGAATTGATCCTGCTACTATCCATCCTAAAGTGGTGTTATGCAAAACTAGTTGATTCTTTCCTATCTCCAATTTTCCTGCTTTGAGTAAATCGAAAAAGAATTCTGCTCCGATTAGCATGTCTACAGGACCATTCTTGTAGAATTCCGGATCGGCTAAAGTAAGATTAGACGGAATTTGCAACTTGCTATGATCAATTAACGTAGAAGGCAAATTTTTTGTGATTTTTGGTATAATCAAGCATTGAGCGTTAATCTCGAAAGAGGAACATTTGGATTTAACGTGAACTTCGCAAACATTGTGGATTTGACTCTCGGCCTCATTTATACCGGTGACAACTTCCGATACTCTAGTGCGTTTCAAACCTAGCCTATTATGAGCCGATTGAGTAATAAAATTAGCTTCGCTTGCGCTGTCAAGAAGAACGCGAATCGGTACGCTTGAACCGTTACGACGAATTGCCTCTACTATCGCCGTGGCCATTAGAATTCGTCGTTCTTTGAAATCGCTTGATGAATGATGGACTGCCACGTTGACACTCGACTCGTTATTAGCTTTACCAGGGGATTCCTTGACTTCAGATTCAGACGAGTCTTTATCCTTTGGTGTCTGATGGCACAACGTATTATGTTTTTGTGAGCATTCTCGACAAGTGCCCATCCTGCACGTCCTCACATAGTGGTCATTCCGCAGGCAGTTTATACATAACTTTAGTCGCTTTACCTCCTTGATTCGATCCGAAACTGATAGATCTAGAAACTTGTCACAAAAATATATGAAATGTGATCCCTCGCAATAATGACACTTACCAGAATTTACAGAAGCTGCTAAGGACGTCTTTTGATTCGCGCTACCCTTGAGCAAAGAGTGCGCCTTTAAATTGGCTGTGGAATGTCCTTTGCTACGCTGCTCATTATCCTTAGGCGATTTTTCAATCTTGTCTGCTGTTCTGGATTCAATACGTTCCAGAGTCTGGCATTTTCTTTTTAAGAATCCCAGCATGTCGGTTAAGCTTGCCGTCTTGCTTGTCTCTGTTTCTTCCTCCCAGGCCCGAAGAGTATTTACATCAAACCGATTCTCCATCATGTGTACTATCAAATCGTCCCATGTATCGGTGGGTAAACCTAGAACTTTTAACATTCGAAGGTGTCTGGAAGTATAATCGACTAAATCTCGGAGAGCCTTTGCGGATTCCTTTACAACAGTAGGCATAGAAAATAGACATTCAATGTGTTTTTTCTTAAGCGATCGGGGGTCATCGTATCGTTGCTGAAGCAACTCCCACGCCGCGTTATAATTTTGTCCCGTCAGCTCGATCGATTCGATGATTTTCGCGGCGTCACCCGAAATCGACGAACTCAGGTATTGGAATTTCTCGATATTAGATAAATGAGACTTGTCGTGTATAATAGAACGAAAATTGTCGTAGAAATATTTCCACTCTTCGATTTTTCCGTCGAAACGCGGTAATTTAATAGTAGGCAGCTTGACTCTTGTCTCCGCATTTCCCGATGCCGACGCATTCGCTACGCGATCGAGAATTTCTGTCTGTCGTGATAAAATCGTCGCTAATACCTCACTTCCCTCTGCCGATAATGTAGGTGTCACGACTGCCGCATCGTCGTTTCTAGAATCGCGACCTATATGTCGAATTAGCTCGGTTTGCTGTTGCAACAATCGCACAATCGCGTCTGCGTTGCCAGGTGCAGCGTCTTCCGGTGACGACTGCCTTACCACTCGCTTTAACAACGCCTTTACCTGGAAATATCTATTCTCGAAGATCTCATCCTCGGCTGTATCGTCTGCGGTGAACTCATCCACCATTTCTAGCAGCTGTCTTTGCACCAGCTTAAAGTCTCGATATATTTCTTCCAGGGCCTCTAACCTGGTTTCTGCCTCAGCCTTGTCGAACTCGCTATCGGTATTGTCCGTGGCTTGGAATACCGCTGTTCGTAATCTTGTCAGTTTTGCCTTTATGTAGCCTCGTGCCTTGCGTAAACCACCGATTTCCGCCATCTTGCACCGTGTGTCTTGTCGACTAAATTTGCGAAATTGTATGTACCCGACTTGGTGCCGAATTTACGTTCCAAATGCTGAATGTACTATCTGAACGCCGGACTCGCTTGTTATCCGGCTCGAAGGACCAATGTTAGGATTGCAATTGAAAGTCGTGCGCTAGGTTAAAGCCTTTATTGCGATTATACTCTGCGCCCGCACATCATGCAGACTCAGATCGAACTGAACTGGCTCGGCAGCGGCGCTTCCGGGCCATCAGGGTAAAAAGACGATCGCGCGCGAAGACAAGCGCCACTACATGACGCTGTGCACGCACCACGCTCTGCTATAGACAATATAAACGCGCGAAACTCAATCGAGTTCATACAGTCTGAATATAATAATGACATAAACGCTAACAGTCTATAAGACTCTATATGAATTAATCTGAAATTGTTTTTATACGTTTCTATCAGATGTATTCCAATTTTGGCGGACATAAAGTTCTATCGTATTTTATCGTATCTAAATTAAACGATTAAATCTTTATCTGAATATAAATACTTTCCTATACAATTTATCTGGCTATCTTACTGAATATAAAAATTATGACGTAAAGTCTATATAAATTAATCTGAAATTGTCCCTATACGTTTTTATTAAAAATATGTTATATACTATAATAGTTTTCTATCATTGTCTATATAATTGGAGATATTTTAAACAGGGAAAAATTATTTCGCAATTTTGCCGAACATAACATTTTATCATTCTTTATCGTGTCTGAATCAAACGATTAAAACTTTATCTGAATATAGAATTATCTGAATAATTTATATAGACTTTAAGTCGTAATTTTTTTATTCAATAAGATAACCAGATAAGATAATACAGGAAAGTATCCATATTCAGATAAAGTTTTAATCGTTTAATTCGGATACCATAAAGAACAACAGAATGTTCTGTCCGGCGGAATTATAAAATAACACAGACACAAAAAAAAAAAGATTGGTTCGGCGGACTAGACTAGTCAATCCTTATGTATTTTGATCCGCTGAATACGAATCCAAAGTCAAAATTGCAAAGTTAGCTCGCATTTCCTAATCTCAAAAAAAATTTTTTTTTAATGTTGGTCTGGCGGACCAGACTATATAATCCTTATGTATTTTGACCCGCTGAATCCAAATCCAAGGTCAGAATAAAAGAGTTAAATATAATAGGAAAAGGGAGTGAATTTTCTACGCTATTCATTCACAGAAGCTCAGACTTGTTATAAGTATTGAATTTTCCCCGGATAATGTGCTTACGCAAGCTTGCACGCTCCGAATTATACATTTAAGATCCAAGCTGCTTTTACAAGGTGTTTTTTGAGGTTAGAAAAAAAATAAGCCAATTCAGCAATTCTGACCTTGAATTTCGATTCAGCGGGTCAAAATATATAAGAATAGACTACTCTGGTCCGCCGGACCAACATTAAAAAAAATTTTTTTTAAGGTTAGAAAAAATGAGCAAATTTAATCATTCTGACCTTGGATTTGAATTCAGCGAGTCAAAATACATAAGGATTGACTGATTATATAGTCTGGTCCGCCAGACCAACATTAAAAAAAAATTGTTTTTAAGGTTAGAAAATGCGAGCTAACTTTGCAATTCTGACGTTGAATTCGGATTCAGTGAGTCAAAATACATAAGGATTGACTAGTCTGGTCCGCCGGATCACTTTTTTTGTGTGCCTGTGATAATTGTTCCTCCTTGAAATATCTCCTATTATAAAGACAACGATAGAAAACGATTATTGTTCCATAACATATATTTGATAGAAACATATAGGGACAATTTCAGATTAATTTGTATAGACTTTAAATCGTAATTTTTCTATTCAGTAAGATAATTAGGTAAGATCATATAGGAAAGTATCCATATTCAGATAAAGTTTTAATCGTTTAATTGAGATACGATAAAGAACGATAGAATTTTATAAATTTTTTATCAAATTTCTATATGTTTCTATCATTTTCTATCCAACTTTTTAGTTAGTACGCGGCGCCGCCGATAGGCTGGTAGGCGATTACTCTCTCGTGAGTCAAATGCAGCCGACCCGCTATATAAAGATCACCCGCAACACGATTAAGACAAGCAATAATCAGTTTCTTTCGCTACGAGAAGACGATGTGGAAGACGATTGCCACATTACTTTTATAATTTACTCATTTTAATTGAGTAAACGATTCTGTACAAGAAAAGTAAAACGTTTACATTTTTTGAACTAGATTTACGATAGGTAATCTATACGAAAAATATGATATAGAAAGATAAAAAGTCTATCATAAGTTTCAGATAAGCAATCTAATATTTGCGAACCAAAAACACGATAGAATACGATTAATTTATATAAAACATGACGATAGAAATTGATTAAAAACGATAGGTAATTTATACGAAAAATACGATACAGAAATATAAAAAGCTATATAAAGATCACCCGCAACACGATTAAGACAAGCAATAATCAGTTTCTTTCGCTACGAGAAGACGATGTGGAAGACGATTGCCACATTACTTTTATAATTTACTCATTTTAATTGAGTAAACGATTCTGTACAAGAAAAGTAAAACGTTTACATTTTTTGAACTAGATTTACGATAGGTAATCTATACGAAAAATATGATATAGAAAGATAAAAAGTCTATCATAAGTTTCAGATAAGCAATCTAATATTTGCGAACCAAAAACACGATAGAATACGATTAATTTATATAAAACATGACGATAGAAATTGATTAAAAACGATAGGTAATTTATACGAAAAATACGATACAGAAATATAAAAAGCCTATCGTATATTTCAGATAACCAATCTAATATTTACGAACCAAAAACACGATAGAATACGATTAATTTATATAAAACATGACGATAGAAATTGATTAAAACCGATAGGTAACTATATGAAAAATACGATACAGAAATATAGAAAGCCTATCGTATATTTCAGATAACCGATCTAATATTTACGAACCAAAAACACGATAGAACACGATTAATTTATATAAAAAATGACGATAGAAATTGATTAAAAACGATAGGTAACTATATGAAAAATACGATACAGAAATATAGAAAGCCTATTGTATATTTCAGATAACCGATCTAATATTTACGAACCAAAAACACGATTCAATTAGATAGAACTTTTTCTTATCTGATTCTATCGGATTTTTTGAGTAGGGTACTTGCTAGTTTGAAGAAAAATGGCGGATGTGAGAATATCTACTTTTTTAGTGCTTTAGTTAAAATTGTCAGAGGTAAAACGCCATTATCGTAAGGTTAGACATCTGTCAACGACATAACCTTGAAATATTAGTGAATTTTTATCAATATAATATGTTCTTTTGTGTGCAAAAATGTCGAGTTTTGAGCCGAATAAGCGTCATTTGCGGGAACTTTTGATTTACTTCTTCAATTTGAACAAATCTGCAGCTGAGGCGTATCAATTGCTTGTAGAAGCATATGGTGAGACTGCCTTAAGTGAGAAAAGTTGTCGTGAGTGGTTTCAAAAGTTTAAGAATGGTGAATTTGACATCAAAGACAAAGAACGTAGCAAAAGGCCGAAAGTGTACGAAAACGCGGAATTGGAAGCATTATTAGATCAAGATTCGTGCCAAAAGCAAGATGAACTTGCACTTACATTAGAGGTGACTCAACAAGCAATTTCAAAACATAAGGTTCCGTTTTTTCATAATAAATGCTCAATTTTTGATAAAAAACGGCGGAAACTTATTTGTACACCTAGTAAATAAATTATATGGTTTTTTAATATAAATAATATAAATAAAACTTCTCAAAATTTATTTTTACTTTAACTTGAGTTAAATTAATCTTAACGTAATTTTAACTGAGATAGTATTTTATTTATGTAACTTTAACTTACCTGAATAAATTTCAGAATCCATTAACTTTAATTTAATTTAGTTTAAAAAATATATTAACTTACCTAACCCATGTATATAATACCATAGAAATTAATCATACCTGAAATGCGATTTGAACATTTCATCGTTATACAAGGTGTCCCAAATCTGGCGTACAATACTTCATGGAAAGATAAACGGAATCGAGATGAAAATCCAATATAATCTTGGTTAGGTCTACCAATAATTGAGATATTAATTTTTCAAATTCTACGAATGAGAGCGCGCCGTGCGAAGAGCCGAGACGCTCTAGCTGTAGCGCGGCCTATTGTGTTAAGCATTGGCTGCCTGTGGCGGGGGGGGAGAGGAGAAGCGCGCCGCTGCCTGTGCCTCGCCGCTCTCGCGTCCCGCCGCACTGGCACCTAGACTCGCGTAGATGGCCGCTACGCACATATTCTTATCGTATTTTTTTTCCATAGAATATTAAATTAACAAAGGTCTATTACAATTAATATCTACGATTGATTCCTCATACATTCTTTTTCTTAAATATCTAATTAGTAAGGCGATACTTATACCGAACCAGGAAGCAAATACCGTGAGCAAAGAATTTGTCACGAAAATTGTACTGGAATATGGAACGCCGGAATACATACTAACGGACCAAAGCACAAATTTCATGAGCGAAATATTCAAAAATATTTGCAAATTATTAAAAATAAATAAAATCCAAACTACCGCCTATCACCCCGAGAGCAATGGAACTCTCGAACGATCGCATCGGACTCTAGCCGAATATTTGCGACATTACATAAACAAAGACCAAACCGACTGGGATGAATGGATCCCGTACGCGATGCACACGTACAATACAACGCCCCACACGGCGAGAGTGAGTCCCAGATGCGCACAGTAATAAACGGACACAGCAAGCTGAGTGAAACGGACACAGTAACAAACGGACACAGACCAAACGGACACAGTAATAAACGGACACAGTGCGAAACGGACACAGTAACAAACGGACACAGTGCGAAACTGACACAGTAACAAACGGTCACAGACTAAATGCGCACAGAGCGAAACGGACACAGTGCGAAACGGACACAGGCCAAATGCGCACAGAGCGAAACGGACACAGACCAAATGCGCACACTGCACATGCGCACGGACCAAATGCATACACGGAAAGTCGCAAACCCATGTGATGCAGTGAATGCTTTGCACGCACGCACGCACGCACACACACACACACACACACACACACACACACACACACACACACGGGGGGGGGGGTGCAAGGGGGGCCTTCGGGCATAGGAAGAGGAAGAGGAAGAGGAGGCCTTGTAACGAAAAATGTAAGTAATCTATTAACATTAGTTTATACATATTTGTCTATTTGTTCATCCTTTTATTTTATATCTTTTTTGTTTTGCAGCAACTTAACCATGCGGTGCGGCGGGCGATACAAAACAAAAGAAGAAAATATGCTGGAGGATATACGTATCCACATACTACGTATATTCCTCCAGCATATCAACCGCAGGCACCAACACCGTCTCCGGTCCAGCCGCCGCCGCAATATACGCCGCAAATATATGGATATACGTATCCATATACGTATCCATATAATTATCGCCCATACATGTAATTTTTGTAAAAAAAGAAATATAAATATGTTTACAAATATATTTTTTTCTTTTGTAATGATCCTTCTTTCTCTCTCTGTATACGTATACACACACACGCACGCACGCCCACACAAACACAGGCAAGCTGACACTCACGCAGTAGGCGCATACGCATGTACACACACACACGAACGCAGGCAGGCACACACGACGCAGGCAGCAGCATGCACGCAGGCAGGCACACACGACGCAGGCAGCAGCATGCACGCAGGCAGGCACACACAAACACAGGCAAGCCGACACTCACGCAGGTAGGCGCATACGCATGTACACACACACGAACGCAGGCAGGCACACACGACGCAGGCAGACATACACAAACCCAACTAGCAGCATGCATGCAGACAGGCACACACGAACGCAAGCAACAGCATGCACGCAGGCAGGCATACACGAACGCAAGCAGCAGACATGCATGCACACACGCACGCACGCGTCGTCCGTTGGAGAAATGTATGTGCATTGGATTTTTAAAAGATTTATACTGACAAAATGTCGGTTACACAGACGACTTTAAGATCGTCTTAATGTAATTAATTAAATTTTAAAATAAACAAATTTATATTTTAAATTAAATTTAATTTAGTTAAAATTATTAATTATTATTTTTACTTTAATATTTTTTTAGATTTAAAAATTATACTTATAATATAGATTTTAATTAATAATAATAATATTAAGAAACAAAACATTCTTGTGAGACGCAACCAATAAAATTTTTTTGTCTCTCCGTTTTCATTTTACTCCGTTTTAAATAAATGTAATAATCAGTATCGTTTTAAGATACGTTTCTGACTTTAAATATAATTAGTGCTATCTAAAACGACGCTTTTAGCATTTATTTCGCCAGTACCGTCTAAAGATGCCTCTGTTTCTTATTTTAATCAGTACTATTCAAATTGACGCTTCTAGCTTTTTATGTGCTAGTACCGTCAGAACAAAAGCTTTATTTGATGAAATATATTTTATCTCTGTAATATTTTAAAAATATATTTTTTTTTATCTTAATAAAATATATTTTTATCTTTCTGGAAATGCCAGCAGTTTATTACCTTCTATAATTTTTATAAAGTGCTGTCTCATGCACTTCATGTTTCTGGAATATCTAACATTACAGGGATTGCCATCTAAGGCTATAGTTGTAGCGAAAGCTGCTGAGTAAATACCACAACTTTTAGAATCAGACTGCGTATCAACTTTTTCATAAATAATATCGCTCAACTTTATTCTTGGATATCGCAGATGTATATAATTTTTTTCTATAAGTGACAACCTATCGTAATTACAATCAGGTAGACTGTCATATACGTGAAGTTTGGTGCCATCAAAAAATATACATCGCCAGTGTTCAATTCCATCTCCAGTCCATTGACTTTTTCCTCCAATTATTTGTAAGCTTTTGTTACTTTCACTAGCGTCAACATAATCAAGACATCCTTGATATTGCACACTTTGCGTTTGGAATTCAGTCGTTTCTCTTATTACGCGTAAAAATAAATCTAACGACTCATCATTTAACATATTATCAGACAAGACATTCTCTCTCACCAAAGAAATTGGTATAATAACTTCATTTAAATTTATTTGTCGTCTTGCTTTATCCTCTTCGGTTACATCCTTATAGCTTGTACCAATATATGTACAATCATTATCTTGCTCCATATCTTGAGCAAGCGCAGCAGTGGTAATTACATCCTTATAGCTTGTACCAATATATGTACAATCATCATCTTGCTCCATATCTTGAGCAAGTGCAGCAGTGGTAATTTCTGCTCTTGTACATGAAATATCAAATCTTTCTTTTTCCTTATTTGCAATATTTTCTTGTAACGTATTTTGCCGAATACTTTTTCGAATATTGTCTTTTTTAGCTGCTGCTTTTTTTGCTTCTATGATGTATCCCGGATCTCTAATCGGCATATGTCTGTTATGACGACTATCTAAGATTTCCGGAAGCATACATTCATCATAGAAACGTGTTAGAAATGGCAGCATTTGATTTTTCTAAAAAGCATCGTCTCTATTTATATAAATCATTTTCATGCTTTTTGGTGTTCATATGACAAAAACGCAATACTCTCGTCGCGTTATGTTTAATTGCCCTTGAATTTGATAAAAGAATCGATGGTTTTTATTCATTTTATCTGGATTCTTTTTATCAAAAATGCCTTTCAAGGAAGGTATTGTTTTTATGGCTTCTTCTACTGTTAAATTTTCAGCTGATAAGGGGCATTTAATTTCTATCAGACCGTTTTCATCAAGAAGTCCATCGGGAGTTGTACCCAAGCATGGATTATCAGTATCTATGAATAATCCGCAAGGTTTCACAAATTTATTTAATTTTGTGGCCAATTCTTTTTTTGCAACTTCCTCCATTTCGCGACCATACTTTACGGCTGCGGTATCAATGAATGGAGGATATAAAATAGCTTTTACTGTCGCTGCACAAGATGTTGTCAGTCTCATGCGACATACGCTTCCAAAATTGGATGACGTTAACATTTTTCGTCTCAATGACAACCATAATTGCGATTCACTTTGTTGTCTGATATCAAATTCAATTTTTTGCCAGTTTTTGGCATTTTCGAACAACTCTTCTAAATGGTGTTGACGAAGTTGCTCGAATGTTTCAGGTTGAAGATCTGGTTTTCGCGATTGCGGACCGTAATGACTATCTGTTCCTGGCTCTTTTTAAAATTTTTTTGCCTTCCCTGTGCTTCTCGAGATTCTCTGGTTCTCGCAACTTTTCTTTGTCGCTGTTTCTCCAGATTCTCAACAACAGGTGGAACATTTTTATCCATACTTCGATGTAATTCTGTAAGGATTTCTTGTGAATTATATTGTATGGCTGCTCCCGCAGATCTAGCATCGAATGAACCTCGTTTTCCAAAGTGAATGCGCTTTCCACCGATCATTTTACAGACTATTGAGTTAAACGATTCTGCAGGATTATTAGTTAAGCATAATAATAAACTGTCAGAATAACCGCTTATATAATAAATTGCACTTTCAATTTTTTGATACAAACCAAATAACTTTAGAAACGGTACATAATTTTTTTCCGTTTTATTTACATTTTTCTTGCACATTCGACCACGTATTTCGCATCGTTTATGTTCGCCAAAAACATGGCTAGGAATGTTCAAGATATCTTCCTGTAATTCTTTAACTCTATAATGTTGAGGTTTTTGTTCTTTTCTTCGTAATTCTGCTGCATTTTCTATTTCCTTTCGAATATTTAAAATATTCTTTTTCACAATATTTCGCGTCTGTACAAAGCCACGCTGTATATGCGTTTTTGGCTGAGTTATTTGTGACACAGCTTTCAACTTTTTGCATAAATTACGGAGTAAATGATTGGTGCATTCTATTTTTTTTACTGTCACCATTTGTTTATCGTATGGTGCGTTATCAAGAATGGTTTGAAATACGCCACTGTCACCATCCGCAATAACCGTTTTATAAATCAAATTATGCATTTCGAGACTACAATTAAAACCTTCCGCAATAGCATCACTTTCCATTCTTGTGGAACTTGCATTGCGATCAAAATTCTTGTAGCATTTGTGCGTTCTTGGTTCGATATTTTTCCGCTCTGCTATATCACATATTGAACAATATTTATTGCGGACACCAAGGAATAAAATCTTTTTCGTGTGGTAACCAATTATGGCTCCAACACCAGAAGAAGAATTATAACCAGTACCATACGTTCTCTTTAGCCAACAACCGTCTGCTACAACGGATATGTGTGGAATACCGTTTATAACATCATTCCTTTGAAGAGCGAGTTCTCTTTCAAGTTCACCAGCTTTTTTCATACTTTCCATAGCTGTTTTTTGAAAATCGTCAACTATTTGGTCTCTGTACTTTATATAAGTTGGTTCAGACATTGACGAAATATTCATAGTTGCATGTAACTCTTGTAACTGGGCATAGCCAATTCCAGTTGTAATAGTTGCAGCTGCAGCAGCACTATTAATATTTAATATGTCGTCTGTTTGGATGTGACCAAAAATGTGCTTCATAGTTGCACATTCGACATTTAAAAAAGAATTGTGTCAAATATCCAAAGCGACGAGAATTTATAAGTACCCAATCTTTAAATAGGCACTCTATTCCTCGCGCATGGTCATCAAATGTCTTGTGCATCTCTCTCAAAAAATGACCAATATTTATTATGGAATCAGTTTCAGGCTCGTGTACTTGGATATCATTTTTACACGAGCCTTTTTCGATGATAAGACTATCGTCATCATCTTCGCAAAATTGCACATTTTCATGCGTAACTTTGCTTTTTAATTTACTTATATCTAGGCATGCTTTTTCAATACGGTCCTGTGAATCTATCACCTTATTATTACTTATCAGTGATGTCACTGATGTCTGGCTATTGATAGATTCGCTGTCCGTAATCTTTACATTACCTTCCTCTTGCATCTTCTTCAATAACCGCCGTCTAAAAAAAATAATATTCATTTAATATATATTCACAATATAACAATAAAAACTATTTATAAAATATTGGTATTATGAAATGTATAATTCTACGTATGTGTGTGTGTGTGTGTGTGTGTGTGTGTCTCTGTGTGTGTGTGTGTGTGTCTGTGTGTGTAAGTTGATAATGTTAAAAGACTTATAAATTCATTATTATTTTATTATTTTAGACTGTATACAGTATGCAGTAAATATTTAAAACTCATAATAATAACAGATGTTTCTTTTTGCATTTATTTAATAATATCGTCAGAATTGACGCATACATTATCATCGAAGTCGATGTATCATGTATTTATTTCACCAGTATCGTCAAAATAAACGCATCAGATTTTTATTTTGTTAATATTGTCAAATTGAACGCATCTGACATTTATTTTGTCAGTACCGTCAAATTGGACGCATCTGACATTTATTTTGTCAGTACCGTCAAATTGGACGCATCTGACATTTATTTTGTCAGTACCGTCAAATGGACGCATCTGACATTTATTTTGTCAGTACCGTCAAGCGGGATATATATGACATATATTTCACCAGTACTAACTTAATTGTTACTTCTGGTATAAAGTAAACTATTATTTGTTATTATTATGAGTTTTATAATATTGAAAGAAAAATAAATTATTATTTTAAGTAAAAAATGCTAAGTTATATATTTTTCTCAGTGTATGTATGTAAGTATGTATGTAGGTAGGCATGTAAAGAGGTATGTATCTCTATGTAGGTGTGTAGGTATGTAACACAATAATTATTGACAGTTGCATCTTTCTTTTCAATAGTTCTATAGTTACTAATAAATAAAACATTAATACATAAAAAAAATACAGTTCTTTTCGAAGCAGCAAAAAAATGCTTTAGTATAAAATGAAACGCCAGGTTCACACCGCGTTTGAATTTGTACTATGCAAATTTCCGTCTTCAATCTTAGATTCGAATACCGGCCTAATATTACAAATCTACATGATCTGTGACGAAAACTTTTGTCACATAAAACACGAGATGTTTTGTCAATCTTGTGCTTTACTTTCTACTAAGATACTTTTTGCTTGAGCAGAACTCTTTATGTTAGCTATCAGGAACTATATAATTATTGAAAATAAAGACACAACTCTAATTAATTAAGAAATTTTCCCGAAATATGACAGATTCACACACACACACACACACACACACACACACACACACACACACACACACACACACACACACACACACACACACACACACACACACACACACACAGAGAGAGAGAGAGAGAGAGAGAGAGAGAGAGAGAGAGAGAGAGAGAGAGAGAGAGAGAGAGAGAGAGAGACAGACAGACAGACAGACACATAACATAATTGAAAATACTAACCTTTGTACCCATCTTTTCTTCTTAGAAAGTCGAGGATACCAAAGAGGCAAACGTTTTTTGTTATATTTCTTCCCCATTGCTTGTACTATCGATAGTACACAATATATTTATTCACTAACTCACTGAATTATTTAATTCTGCACGTAAGATGTGACACACGTTACGACGTGAACGTCTCCCCGTGCCGTGGGTCTTTGTTTTGTAACATGCGTTAGATCGGTAACAATTGGCGCCAAGAAAAAGTTTGCGCAGTAGATAATACCGACGCACAAGACAGTCCGTTTACTATATGGTATATATATACTACTGTGATATAGCACGATGAAATATAATAATATAGCAAAAGCTGTAGCACGAGTCTTTCAATAATAAAAGTTTTAAAATAATTATAATTTATTAATTATATAATTTCAAAATCTGTATATATATTGCGAAGACCATTTTCTTTTATAGAAAATAATAAATAAATAAATAAAATTTTAGAGCCTTGTTCTCACATATTTTCTACTTGTTATTATTAAAAGTTTGTGCATTTAAAAAATATATTACGCAATTTTGTGATAGTTTAAAACTAATTTTATTGCATTAAAACAAATCCTTGAATTAAATAAAATAAATTAAATAATATAAAAAGTAAAATTAGATCTAACTTTTATAAGAATTAATTTAAAATTAAGACAAAATTTATAATTTTAAAAAAATAAATACAATCAATAAGACAAAATAAATTATATTGCATGATATGATATTTTTATGTTAGTTATTATTGTAAAAATTAATGAGTATTAGATATTAGATATATTGAACGTTTATTTTCTATACTATATACATTAAAAGAGAAAATGTCAAAGTAAGAAGAATAATATTAACTTTCCTACAAAATATTTTGTGAAATATTCTTCTAAAATATATATTTTTTTAATTCGTCTTATTTAAAGAGATTGCAATCTAACGTAAAAATAGATAATATATTGTCTAGAAATTTAACTTTTATTTCGTATTTAAATAAACCCTTTATAAAGAAACATGTTTAAAATTTTTTGATGGGAAATAATGTTTTTCTAAAAATTTTATTTCTAAAAAATAAACCCATCAATAAGAAACGTGAGGTGTATTTCATAGAAATATATATTTTGACGTCATAAATTTTTTTATAACAAATAAATATCGAAGAAAACGTCACAATAATCGCGAAGTAAATAATAATTGTGCTTTATTGGTATATAAAAATAAATATTTTGTACAGAGATTTAAAACTATTTATAAATCTCGTCTTACGTTAATAAAAATTTTTTGTACATTGTTTTGAAAAATAAAAAAGGACAAAAATACAAAAGGAATCGAAGTCGGATTGACAAATTGGTAGGCACTCGCCCGCTGTTCGCCGGCACACAGCTTCTTCGTAGATCGCTGTTACAATCACACATATATATATATGAACCGCCAGAACTTAAAAAAATTTTTTTTTTTACGGCTGAGTGTTGCTTTTTATTCTTTAGCCTATGTACTCTGGAGTATTATACAAAAAAAGTCATTCAAATCGGCAACCCCAAGTCTGCATTTTCTGCTTGCTAGTTTATTCCGTTCTCTCTGCAAGCGCTACGTCAAAAATTTTCAGACACTGTGTATATATGTATATATATGTATATACTATATACATATACATATACTATATACATATGTACATATATAATTTAAGATTATATGTGATATATAATAAATATCGAAACGATCGATTGTAATGAAAGAAGAATACCTAAAAATGTTAAAAAATTAATCATAAAAATCATGATAAATTTTTATATTTAGTTTTTGTCGAAGTATGGAAAATATCTGTTTTACAAATTGAGACAGAGAGAGACAGAGAGAGAGAGACAGAGAAAGAGAGACAGATCATAACAATTGCGAGAGCCGCGGTCGCTTCAGAATCATTGCTAGGGGGGGGAGGGGGACGCGACCAGCGTTGCCACACTTGATGCTCTGTCTAGTCGGTGTGACGCAAAGCTGTAGTGGTGGCAACGCACACACGGAAGAAGCGGAGAAGCCGTGTACGTGTGCTGCTCGACGTTCGACCAGTTCCATCACGCTTCGTCCACGTTTGGGAAAGCGGAAGAGTGCAGACAGCTCGCTCTCTCTCTCTCTCTCTCTCTCTCTCTCTCTCTCTCTCTCTCTCTCTCTCTCTCTCTCTCTCTCTCTCTCTCTTCCAAGCTCTACCCGATTACCCGATGCTTTCCCTCAGCGGCTTGACTCGTTCCTTAGGAGACACCAGAGGGTGATAATAATCGATTGAAACTTATTCCATCGAAATATTATCATGTCAAATATTATTGGGTAAAAGGATAATCGGCAATACTTATTCATTCGCGAGAAAATCGAGAATAAAAATTACGAATGCACATATCAACCCAAAAAAGAGAATTTTCTGACAAGAAGCGCGTAGCACAGCGGCAACGTGCTAGACTCGTAATTTTGACATTGCGGGTTCAAATCTGAAGCAACTTTTTTTTTCTTGAATTAATAAATTTTTTTTTAATGACACAATTTTTTAAAATAAATTAATATAATTAATACGTTTTAATTATTTATTTCATAAAAATACATTTTTTCTTTGTGTTCGGGATCGAGAGACGATGCTCGGAGTAAAATAATATATTCTTGTACAGTTTCGTGTAAATCTCTTGGTTTTCGATCTCGAGCATTCGCACATTGGTGTCAATGCTCTCTAAACCCCCCGTTGTAGCGAGGGGAGCATAGCATAACAACACGACGGCCGTGACAGTCAGATCAGCTGAGCGATCGTCATAGGCCAAACCGTCGAGTGGTCACGCGCTAGCGTCATGCCCTTTCGGATGGGATTCGTGGTCCGCCCCCCTCCCGGGTTTTTGGGGTGGCTGGTCGGCGAGGCTGGCTTCTCCTCCTCCTAGTCTTTTGTCAGCTGATCTTAAGAAAGCACTTAACAGATCCGCTAGCTTAAGAATTGTGTGCTGTTCACGAATGACTATCTTCTCTTGACGCGTCACTTCCGTTCACCGCCTTCGGTTTTGCTTGAACACTTTGCCTGGTAATTGTATTTTTAAACATTAATGACAGCAATAAAATATACACAACGCAAATAAATTTGAAACGAAATTTGAAATTTTTATTTATGTAGAAGTAGATGGAACAGTACAAGTTGCATGATGATATTTATCATAAAAACAAACAAAACAAAAAGTAATTTGCACGACATCTCGAGCATTGTACAAAAGCAGCCTTTTTGCAATTTGACGCAAACCGTATGCGACCACGCATAACATGTTTTCAAAAATCGAAGCGGACAGTTGATGATGTAGAATGGAATGAATTTTAATGCAATCTTTACGAGATGCTATTTCGTGTTTCTTCTAATAAAAGTGAACAATTCTGCAAACGTTTAATGAAATTTTTTACCTGTCTATAAAAACGTATAACGTATTAATTATATTAATTTTATGTTAAAAAATCGTGTCAATAAAAAAAATTTATTAATTCAAAAATTAAAAAAAAGTTGTTTATAACGAGACTTGAACCCGCAATGTCAAAATTACGAGTCTAGCACGCTGCCGCTGTGCTACACGCTTCTTTCCGAAAGATTTTCTTCTTTGGGTTAATATACCGCTCGTAATTTTTACTCGCAATTTTCTCGCAAACGGTTGAGTATTTCCGATTATCCCAGTAATACTTGACATGATAATATATCGATAGAATAAATTTCATCCTAATCGAGAGTTTGCAGTTTACTCCGAAACACGTCATATTTAGTAGTGACGCGATTTCGAGAGGCGAGCCGGCGAGCGTGAAGCGATGGATGCAGCGCTGCCACATTTGATGCTTTGCCTAGTCGGTGTGACGCAAAGCTATGTGATGGTAACGCACACACGGAAGAAGCCGTGTAGAAGCAGGTTTGGCAACGCTGGATGGATGGCGAGCGCGAGAAGCGAGCGGTAAGCGGAAACTATCAGCTGAGCGCCTTGTTTGTTTTTGGAGATCTTGCGACAGACTATCTTTTCTCGCACTCCCTCGCACGCTGTACATTTTTCCGACGATCCGAGTGTCTCGAAGAACTTTTCTTGCCACGCGTAGACGATGCTATATATATGTAGTATATAAAAACGTATAATTTTGTATTTATTGCAAATTATTGTAATAAATTATTACGAGAGAGAGGGACATAAATATCTGAATATAATTTTTATGTTTAGAAAATATTAAGAATTTTGATCACAAATGTATATAATAATGCAATGTTTTACATATAATATGATAATTACGTACTAAATAATAAATATTTGTGATGAAGGCGTTCAGCTGACAGTTTCCGCTTACCGCTCGCCTCTCGCGCTCGCCATCCATCGCTTCCGCTCGCCTCTCGAAATCGCGTCACTACTACAAATGACGTGTTTCGGAGTCAACTGCGAGCTCGTTGCAATATTATAGAAGTAGATATGTAATGAATGATGGTAATATCTCATGAACAAAATATTCACGCTATAAATGAGTGTTATAAATAAAATGTTTCATTCATTATTATGAATAAAAGAGAGAGAGAGGGAGAGAGAGAGAGAGAGAGAGAGAGAGAGAGAGAGAACACGCACGTGCATGGTACGCCGAAGCGCGCGCGTGCAAAATTTTCAAACACAAAATGTTTTCCTACGTGCAACTTTTGTATTAGGACACCTACGCTCCATCTGAAAGTGTAGTATTGTTCCTAAATGTTTACTCGTAAGCGGTAGCTACTTGATTTATACGTACAAGTTGCAAAACTTTTATATCAAGCACATTTTGTTACGAGTCCACGCCAGAAATTTTTAGGAAATTCTGGCACTTTATACATCGTGTCCGTAACACTGATTTGAACAACGCTGTTTGGCGACGGGCGATGGGCGAACGCCTACCAATCTCTCTCTCTCTCTCTCTCTCTCTCTCTCTCTCTCTCTCTTTCTCTCTCTCTCACTCTCTCTCTCTCTCTCTCTCTCTCTTTCTTCCTTCTCATTATACATCTACATACAATATCATTCTTGCTGGTGCATGAATTCTGCTTTGGGTGTGTGTGTGTGTGTGTGGGGGGGGGGGGGAGCGCACGCATGTGCATGTGTACGCCCAAGCGCGCGCGTGCAAAATTTTCAGACACGAAATGTTTTCCTATGTACAACTTTTTTATTAGGACGTTTACGCTCCATCTGAAAGCGTAGTATTGTTCCTAAATGTTCATTCGTAAGCGGTAGCTACTTGATTTATACGTATAAGTTGCAAACATTTTATATCAAGCACATTTTGTTACGAGTCCACGCCAGAAATTTTTAGAAAATTCTGGCACTTTATATATCGCGTCCGTAACACTGATTTCAAGAACGCTATTTGGTGACGGACGATGGGCAAACGCCTATCAATCTGTCGATCCGGGTTCAATTCCGCTCGTACTTTTTTTTCCTTTTTTTTTTAAATACAATCTACAAAAATTTTTTAAACGTAAGACGAGATGTATAAATTGTTTTAAATTTCTCTGTACAAAATTATTTTTTTGATACTAATAAAGCACAATTATTATTTACTTTCCAATAATTTTTTTTATACGTTTTTGAAATAAAAGAGAAAAATATAACGCTATTTCATTGACAATTTTTTTTTATTTTTCATGTAATATTATAAATTAAAATTAATTAGAAATAAAAAATTTAAAGTTAAAAACTTTTAATTTCATTTATTTATTATTGCAAATTTTTTACCCAACCGTACGAACGGTTGGTCTCTTCCATACTTTTTACACAACGCAAGAAAAAGATTGTGTTATTGAAAAAGAGTTATATTTTTCCTTTTTATTCCGGATACGAAACGTATAAAAAAATAATCGCAAAAAAAAATAATTGTGCTTTAGTTATTAGTATAGAAAAATAATTATTTTGTACAGAAAATTTAAAACAATTTGTAAATCTTGTCTTACGTTAATAAAAATTTTTTATAGATTGTATTAAATTAAAAAAAAAAAGTACAGCGAAATTGAACCCGGATCGACAGATTGGTAGGTGCTCGCCCGTCGCCCGTCGCCAAACAGCCTTCTTGAAATCAGTGTTACAGACACGATATATAAAATCCCAGAATTTTCTAAGAATTTCTGGCGTAGACTCATAATAAAATGTGCTTCATATAAAAATTTTGCAATTTGTACGTATAAATCAAGTCACCTCCGCTTACAAGTAAACATTAAGGAACAATACTACGCTTTCAGATTGAGCGTAGGCGTCCTAATAAAAAAGTTGTACATTGGAAAACATTTCGTGTCTGAAAATTTTGCACGCGCGCGCTTGGACGTACACATGCGTATGCGTGCGCTCTCTCTCTCTCTCTCACACACACCCAAAGCAGACATTCATGCACCAACAAAAATGATGTTGTATGTAGAGGTATAATGAGAGAAAAAGAGGGAGAGGGAGAGAAAGAGAGGGAGAGAGAGAGAGAGAGAGAGAGAGAGAGAGAGAGAGAGAGAGAGAGAATATGCGGGCGTAAGATTTGGAGGTAAAAGGGAGCGAGGAAGTGCTGGACTACGGTAGCGCCGCCTATCTAAACATCCGTGAACTAATTTACCGCTATATATAACACATTTCATGCAGGCACAAAATTTTCGGACTCGAAATGTTTTCCAATGTGCAACTTTTTTTTTAGGACGCCTACGCTCGATCTGAAAGCGTAGTATTGTTCCTTAATGTTCACTCGCGTGCGGAAGGGACTTGATTTATACGTACAAGTTGCAAAATTTTTATATCAAGCACATTTTGGTACGAGTCCACGCCAGACGCCGACAATTTTAAAACTTTTTTTCGTTTTTTGTATAAAATTGTTACTTCCGCATATTGTTATCGTCTATACTTAAATTGTGGAGAAGGATTTTTAATTCTGTAAATTTAATAAAATGAAATTCTTTGGTAAAAATTGTCGGTAAAACAGACGACTTTAGGATCCCCTTAAAATGTAATATAATTAATAATTTAAGTGAAAATTTAATTTAAAATAATATATTTTAACCGTTCGCGCATTTTATGTATTAGAGAGAGGGAGAAAGTGAGAGAAAGAGAGTGAAAGAAAGACACAGACAGATATAGAAAGAAGAGAATTAAAAAATAAGAAAGTAAAATATCAGGTAAAATTATTAATCGTTTGTTATAAAAGGAAAGGAAATAGAATAAGGAATAATATTAATTTGATATTTTGCGTACTTTTCGTATTTGATCGAGTTTTCAGAAAGAGAGCAAGAAACGAAAGAAATGTGTGAGAGAGAGAGAGTAGAGAGAAAAGGAGGAAAAGAAAGAGACAGGGAGAAGGCAGAAATAAGAAGGAAAATGTCAGGTAATAATAAAATAAGAAATAACATTAAAATATAATATATAATACAATTTATAATATTAATAAAAATTTAATTTAAAATAATACATTATCACTTCGCGTACTTTACGTATCTAACAGGGCATAAATTTTATCAGAAAGAGAAAGAGATTAGAAAGAATGGGAGAAAGAGAGAGAGAGAGAAAGAGCGAATAGAGGAGAAAGAATTTAAAAGGAGAAACAGCAATTTTTGTAGGAAGAAGGAACAGAAAGAGAGACAGAAAAAAAGAAAAAGAAAAAGAAAAAAAGTACAAGAAAAGAGAAACATCAAGTAATAGTAAAATATCATAGAAAATGACATTAAAATATAATGTAATTAATAATTTAAATAAAAATTTAATGTAAGATAGTACTTTTTAAAGTTTTATTTTTTAAAAGTTTGCATATTTTACGTATTTCTCAGAGCATGAATTTTTTTAAAAAAAGAGATGGAAAGGAAAGGGATTCGACAGAAAGAGAGGAAAAAAGTGAAAAAAGAGAAATAAGAAGGTAAAATATCACATCAAATAGTTAATTGTTTGTTATTGACGGAAAAGAAATAAAATAAAAAATTACGATAATTTGACATTAAAGAGGAAAGAAGAAACATATAAAAAAAATTAATATAAGAAACGGAAGTGGAATACATGTGTATTGTATACATGTGTGTGAATTTCGTCTTCTACAAACTTCGTCGTAAAGTCGACAATTTACGAAATACGATTTTTTCACTTTTTCTTTTGAAACTAAGCGTTATAACGAAAATTGTTGGGAAAAGTTGTGTGTATCGACGAAGCGCACACTTCATCTCCTACAAACTTTGTCGTAAAGTCGACAGTTTACAAGATACGGGTTTTTTTATCTTTCCTCCGCATTAAAGCGTTCTAGCGAAAAATGTTTGGGACAAAAGTTGTTCCCCTCGACGAGACGCATATTTCATTTTCAATAAACTTTGTCGTAAAGTCGAAACTTTATGAGATACGGGATTTTTTCACTTTTCCTCTGCAACCAAGCGTTCTAGCGAAAAATGTTTGGGACAAAAGTTGTTGCTCTCGACGAGGCGCACATTTCATCTCCTATGAAACTTTGTCGTAAAGTCGACGGTTTACGAGATACGGCGTTTTTTTTAGTTTTTCTCTGCAAGCAAGCGTTTTAGCGAAAAGTGTTTGAGACAAAAGTTGTTCCTCTCGACGAGGCGCACATTTCATCTCCTATGAAACTTTGTCGTAAAGTCGACGGTTTACGAGATACGGCGTTTTTTTAGTTTTCCTCTGCAAGCAAGCGTTTTAGCGAAAAGTGTTTGAGACAAAAGTTGTTCCTATCGACGAGGCGCACGTTTCATCTTCTATGAAACATTGTCATAAAGTCGACGGTTTTCGAGATATAACGTTTTTTCGCTCTATTACCGCAACCAAGCGTTTTAGCAAAAAGTGTTTCAAACAAAAGTTGTTCCCCTCGTCGAGTCGCATATTTCATTTCCTATAAAACTTTGTCGTAAAGTCAACGGTTTTCGAGATATAACGTTTTTTCGCTCTATCACCGCAACCAAGCGTTTTAGCGAAAAGTGTTTCAAACAAAAGTTATTCCCCTCGTCGAGTCGCATATTTCATCCCCTATAAAACTTTGTCATAAAGTCAACGGTTTTCGAGATATAACGTTTTTTCGTTCTATCTCCGCAACCAATCGTTTTAGCGAAAAGTGTTTCAAACAAAAGTTGTTCCGCTCGTCGAGGCACATATTTGATCCCCTATAAAACTTTGTCGTAAAGTTAACGGTTAACGAGATATAACGTTTTTTCGCTCTATTTCCGCAACCAAGCGTTTTAGCGAAAAGTGTTTCAAACAAAAGTTTTTCCCCTCGTCGAGTCGCATATTTCATCCCCTATAAAACTTTGTCGTAAAGTCAACGGTTTTCGAGATATAACGTTTTTTCGCTCTATTTCCGCAACCAAGCGTTTTAGCAAAAAGTGTTTCAAACAAAAGTTATTCCCCTCGTCGAGTCGCATATTTCATCCTCTATAAAACTGTCGTAAAGTCAACGGTTTTCGAGATATAACGTTTTTTCGTTCTATCTCCGCAACCAATCGTTTTAGCGAAAAGTGTTTCAAACAAAAGTTGTTCCGCTCGTCGAGACGCATATTTCATCCCCTATAAAACTTTGTCAAGAAGGCAACGGTTTTCGAGATAGAACGTTTTTTCGCTCTATCACAGCAACCAAGCGTTTTAGAGAAAAGTGTTTCAAACAAAAGTTGTTCCGCTCGTCGAGGCGCATATTTCATCCCCTATAAAACTTTGTCGTAAAGTCAACGGTTTTCGAGGTATAACGTTTTTTCGCTCTATTACCGCAACCAAGCGTTTTAGCCAAAAGTGTTTCAAACAAAAGTTGTTCCCTTCGTCGAGGCGCATATTTCATCCCCTATAAAACTTTGTCGTAAAGTCAACGGTTTTCGAGGTATAACGTTTTTTCGCTCTATTACCGCAACCAAGCGTTTTAGCCAAAAGTGTTTCAAACAAAAGTTGTTCCCTTCGTCGAGGCGCATATTTCATCCCCTATAAAACTTTGTCGTAAAGTCAACGGTTAACGAGATATAACGTTTTTTCGCTCTATTTCCGCAACCAAGCGTTTTAGCGAAAAGTGTTTCAAACAAAAGTTATTCCCCTCGTCGAGTCGCATATTTCATCCCCTATAAAACTTTGTCGTAAAGTCAACGGTTTTCGAGATATACCGTTTTTTCGCTCTATCACCGCAACCAAGCGTTTTAGCGAAAAGTGTTCAAACAAAAGTTTTTCCCCTCGTCGATTCGCATATTTCATCCCTTATAAAACTTTGTCGTAAAGTCAACGGTTTTCGAGATATAACGTTTTTTCGCGCTATCTCCGCAACCAAGCGTTTTAGCGAAAAGTGTTTCAAACAAAAGTTGTTCCCCTCGTCAAGGCACATATTTCATCCCCTACAAAACTTTGTCGTAAAGTTAACGGTTAACGAGATATAACGTTTTTTCGCTCTATTTCCGCAACCAATCGTTTTAGCGAAAAGTGTTTGGCACAAAAGTTCTCTCGACGAGGAGCATATTTCTTTGTAGATGAATTGTTCAAAAGTTATCGTTTTTTTACAGACAAGATTTTTTTAATTTAGGCACTGTATAAACATCAGTTTTCATATTTGTAATTGTTTGTAGTTGTTTGTAGTGCTTTCCGATACATTTGTAGTCAAATCGTATAAAACATAGGTTTTTTAAAAACAAGAATTTTTTAAACTTAGGCACTGAATAGCATCAGATTTCATAATTGGAATCGTTTGTTGTTGTATGTACTGCTTTTCGCACATTTGTAGTCAAATTGTTTAAAACTTTTAGGTTTTTTAAAAACAGAAATTTTTATAAATTAGGCACTGTATAGCATCAGGTTTCATAATTGGAATTATTTGTAGTTGTTTGTAGTGCTTTTCGATACATTTGTAGACGAATGTTACGTCCCGGGCGCGCGGGAGGGGCGGCGTTGCCGATATTCTCCCGTAGCCGGAGAAGAGGGGGAAAAAGGTTAGAGGAACAGAGTCGAGCGGTCCACCGTTCCTCTGGAATTTAAGTAGTGGCAGGCAAATTCGGGAAATTTTCACGATAAAACAAAAAAAAAACAAAAAAAAAAACTTATTCGCGACGTTTATTCGGAGGAGTTTACGTCTGTCTGTGAAATCGCGATTAACGTGGGTCGTTCCGAATTGTACGGATCGTCTCCCGTTAGATTTAGGTATTGTATAAAATCGCTTAAAATGTCGTTGCAGATAAGACATTCATCGAGGAGTCTAAAGATTGTTAAACGCGTTGAGCAGGAGATGCACGCGTCGTAGCATTGAGTAAATCCGATATGAACGGCGTGTCTTCGTTTCAAAACGTAGGATGAGCGGACTTCCCAAGAGGCGCGGATATAACACGCGGAACAGATTATATGTTCTACGTCACGGCGGTGTTGGTAAATTCGCGAGACAGAACATCTAGCAGACGCGATCCATGCGTGATAAAGGGCTGAACGTGCGTTCGGGTTGAAGGTCGCCGGAGAATAAAGCGAACGCGGAGGACACATAACTCGCTCGTTCTTTCTTTACTCGGTGTCCTCGTCAGAATCGGAAAAACGATATGGAGATATAGACCGTGCGACGGTTACGGTAATCGGAATATTATAAAAAGGGGTGTGATAACGCGCGGAAAGGGCAGGTATTATGAACGACTCAAATTTCGCGGTGCAATCGCTGCAATTGTCGTATGAGACAGTAGTATTTAAGATTACGCAGCATTCGGAGCACTCTTCATATATAGGACTAGTACCGCAGTGGATATAGTGACGGATTTCTTCGTTGTAATTGCTAGGGTCCGATTGATCGCCGATGCAATCGTGACAGAGAATTGAATTATTAAGGCGATTTCGAAAAAGGAAAACTTTATTGCACGAAATTATCTCGTTTGTGATTCCACGTGAACGAAGAGGAATTTCGTACTTTCGCGGGGAAACGCGATTAATCACGCCCATGATATTTGTGCGAGGCGCATATTAAATATTAAATTTTACGGCGGTTAGAGAAATCACGGCGCTGAGTAGAGGGGAGACGTTTGACTCGAGTAGGCGGCTTTCTGCAGCGGCGGTAGTGGGGGAGCCGGAGCGATGCGACGGCGTCGTTGCGCGGCGTACAAAATGGCGCGAGGCACGCTCAGCCACGTGGCCGCGTAAAGATGGCGAGACCTATTCTTCGCGAGATTCTAGGCACTCCGAATTCACTGTCCGGTATTGAGAATTTATCCAGGCACTTACCCTATTTTTGGATGCGTAGAACTCGTACCTTGGATCCTCCTTAGAAATATGCGTCACGTCGACAGGTCGCTTCCCAACGGAGATTCGTACTAGCTTGTACGGAATGTGCTCAGGGACGTCCTTCTCTGTCGATGGGCGAGTGGTGTAGGCAGCAAAGCGCGGGTCTTCGGCAGGAATGTCTGACGGCCTGATGCGAGGCACGTGGAAAATGATAGGCACTAATTTGTAATCACTGACTCTAACTGGCAAGGATGAGAGCGCTTCGGTTTTATCCGCGACCGCGTAATCTCCTTCTACACCGAGGTAGTGGAGAAATCCGTGAGTAGGTAATGTCTGGTATAATTGTGCTTTGACTCTGCGAACTTGATATTTACGTCCGCCACGTCGCTGTTTCGGCATTCGTGATGAAAATATTTTTATGATAGCGAAGAGAATAATAATTCGTACTTATTTTAAAATGGCAACAATGAACCTACGATAAATCAGGACTGAAACAGTCGTCGCAGACCGTGCGGGTCAGCCGCACCGATGGCTCTTACTCACAGTCTCTGATTAATCGAGAGTATATTCGAGTAAAGACTTGAAATTAATTTGTTTTATAATATCCAAGATTATGTTCATCACGAATTCGAATGAGAGGAGAGGTAATTGTTGGAATAAAAGGAAATACGAGTTTCACTAAATATTCAGTATATTTACGATCTTAAATTTACAATTAAATTATTGAAACACAGGATTTACAGCGCGGTGTTATTAGTATTTGAATATAAAAACGTCGGTTATTATCAGTGATCGCTAGTAAATATTCTAAACATACGCAAAAGTAATATTCTAAGTTCGGAATGGAAGTATTCTAAGGCAAAGAATGAAAATATTCTAAGTTTGTAATAGAAATATTCTAAGTTCGAAATAGTAAAGAATGAAAATATTCTAAGTTCGAAATAGTAAAGAATGAAAATATTCTAAGTTCGAAATGGTAAATATTCTAAGTTTGAAATGGAAATAATCTAAGTTTGAAATAGAAATATTCTAAGTTGGAAATGGAAATAATCTAAGGTTGAAATGGAAATATTCTAAGTTGGAAATGGAAATAATCTAAATTTGAAATGGAAGAAATAGAAGGATTGAGACACTCTGTTCTAAGTCTGATCTGCTCTTTCCACAATCTAAATCTGAGGCTCTGGTCCTCTTGCATAAGAATATATATCGTTGCATAACCCTTCCTCGTGCATATCCCACCCTCGTCTCTTTTTCGGCGGCTCGTTGCGTAACGCTCGAGCACGAGGTTTCGCTGTTTTGGGGATGCACCAGTAAGGGTGGGGGTGTAGTGGATTAGCAGAGTGTTACAAAATAGTGGTAGTGGGAATACAGATGCGAGAGATAGTAATAGTGGGAGTACGGACGCCGTATGCGAGAAGTAGAAATGGTGGGAATACGGACGCCGTGTGCAGGAGGATAGTAGTGGGGGAGGATAGTAGTGGAGGATAGTAGTGGGAGTAGAGACGCAGTACAGTCGCTGTTTCTTTCTTTGTCGCTCTTACGATTTCCTATTCTATTGTCGCATACTTATGCTAGAAACGCATACATAAGGATTAATATACTCTATGAGCGCGCGCATATTGCGGAATTATGCTAATAAGATAATATAGAACTTAACAATGCTAGGGTTATGCGCAAATTAGTTGTTACATACAAATATTAATAGTAAAAACATACACAACTTAATAATAGAATTGTAGTATTTAAAATAATATATTCGGCGCAACTTAATACTCATATAATTATACGCAAAATAATAATAACGTTACAATAATTGTACGCGAGAATAAAAATAGAAAATAATGCATAATTAATTAATATGTAATATTAATACAATTAATAATAGTAGTGTTGTTCGCGAATTAATAATGGTAGTTTTATATAAATGCACAATTAATTAATATGTGATTAATTATAATAATATAATTAAGAATATGAATAATAAAAATAGAAAGAAAAAGAAAAGAAAAAGAAAATTATTATTTGGCGGGGACGTCACACGAACCGTTCAAAAGTTGTCGATTATCTACAAACAGAAACTTTTTAACTTTAGGCACTGTATAAACATCAGTTTGTATATTTGGAATCGTTTATAGTTGTTCGTCGTGCTTTTCGTTACATTTGTAATCAAATCGTTTAAAACTTACAGGGTTTCTAAAGATAGGAATTTTTTAACATTAGGCAGTGATAGCATCAGGTTTTATATTTGGAATTATTTATAGTTGTTTATAGTGCTTTTGATACATTTGTAGTCAAATTGTTCAAAACATATCTGTTTTCTACAAACAAAAACTTTGTCTAGTTAGGCACTGAATAGCATCATATTTCATATTGGGAATCGTTTGTAGAACTGTTTGTATTGCTTTTCAATACATTTGTAGTCAAATCGTTCAAAACATATCTGTTTTCTACAAACAAAAACTTTGTCTAGTTAGGCACTGAATAGCATCATATTTCATATTGGGAATCGTTTGTAGTGTAACGTCTTGGAAGCGTCAATTCCCGAAGATACCAAATCTATGGTTACCCGAAACGTTACTCCCGCGCGTTACCGGTCGAAAATTAAAACCGTTTTGTATCCCGTCGGTGATTACTAATCGCGGGTAGCAGCTTTCGCGGTTTTCATCAGACGGGGCTCTCTATTTGTAATTTCAGGGCGACCGCAGCACGTCTGCTTAATTCCCAGGGAACGCCGAGAGCCAGAAGGATCGTTTATCGCTTATTGAGTGGAGAAAATAAAGGATGAGAGACGGGGTAAATGATTGTTTTTATTTATTTATTTTTTGTTTATTTATTATCCATTTATTTTATATTTATTTCTCTGTAATAAATTCTCCTTGTTGAAGACTGCGTAGTAGTGCTGGAAAATCAGGGAAAAAATGGAATATCGGGATTTAATGACCCGTAAAATATTCGATATGTATGTATTGATTATTTAAAATAAAGTGCAGTATTCTGATATGAGAATTATTAATCGTAAGGAGCTTGGTATATGTGAAATTGATTATTTGAAATAAAAGAACAGTATTCTGACATTCATGCGTTAATATAATGTGATTGTAAGACAAAATGACTTGATTTATAATTATTGAATAGGTATAAGAATGAATTTGTACGTAAGAGGCAAAAAAAAAAATTAATATAATCAATTTAATAATAAGTTACAAATTAATAATTGATAATTACGCCTTTAATTAAATTAATTGAATGGTGATTTATTATTAAGAGTGAAGAAATGAATATTTATTCGTGTGGGCGTAATTATTTAAGTGAGAAATATTATGGAATATTATAATTTTATTATATGAAATATTATATTAAATATTGTCTTGTTAAGTTGCTCAGTAGGAGATGACGCAAATAAAAGAATAGAATGTCTGGAGCCGACGCCGGAATTTAACGATTGGATTACCTAAGAGTATCGGAAATAACGATTTAGCTAATTTGATAATGATTTGAAGACTGCTAGTAAATGCATCTGATTAAAAGGAAAGGAACAGATATGAGTTTAGGTAATTGTGATTATGTAAGTAAGATAGTAAGAATACAACAATTTATTATGCAAAAGGAAAGAAACATTCGCGCGTTTATTTCACGGCTTATAGATGAAGCGTAAAAATAATAATCGCATTAAGAATAGGATTACTTGGTAGCCGATACAAACTAAAATAGTACAACGTGGAATGGATCAGTAAAGAGAAAAACTATTAAGTCTCGCATACATAGTGGTGGAACATGATTATGATTACAAGTCGTCGATCTCTGAGAAGAGATCCGCAAAAGGGTTATCTTCCCGAGAATCTTGTAAGGTAAGGAGTTCGGCGGTTATTTGTTCATAGACCTCATCAGAAATCGAAAATTCTGGAGGTGCGGGATCGTCGAAGAAGAGATTCTCTTCTAGCGGTTCGAGCGACGTCTGATCCACCGCGGTAACGGGATCGAAACTCGGGGATAACGGGGACTCAAGCTCCGACAGGTCTGTACCGTCGTTAATCGTCGGCTCAACTGCTAACGAATCGGGATGATCGCTAATATCCGAAATTACAGCCGCGAGGGACTCATTAGATGAAGTGTTAGATAAATCAGATCGACCCGAACCATCCGGCGATACATTCAATAAGGGGAACTCGTGTAAAACGGAAACCGGGGATTCCGTATCGGATGTTGTTAGCTCCGCTAATGAATCAGTAAGATCGTAACTCGCAAGGACGATTAGCAGCTCAGGAATTAGTAGTTCTAATACAGGGGGAGAGCGAGCATATGGGTGAAATCTACTACGAGCCGTCCGTCGGCGATCATGCCGTTTCAGGCGGTTTGGGTCTTCCTTCTTCGGATCCACCATCTAATACGCGAACATTATTTATGAATTGATGAAGTTCAGATCCGTGTATTCTTTAGAAATGAATAACTTACGATGAAAATTCCAGGCTCCGCAAGGAACCAAGCTTCCAGGAATAAAAATATATTGCGTGGCTTCCCAACACCTAAATAAGCGTTATTGTTTTAGTATTCGTGCGTCTTACCTTGTGTGAAGTGATATCGTAGAAATTAGGATAAGATAGATCGTAATGAATTGAAGTTATTAGTGAGATGTTTAAAGATTCGCTCTTAATGCGAGATTGCTTTTCCCGAACAAGTGTGACTGTTTCAATTTTTAACTCGTTATGTTCAGCAACTAGTGGTATGCTCAGTACGAGGTGATCATACTCAGGAAGTGACTGAGATGATCATCGTTCAGGGCCCAAGACGTATGGGACAAGCCCAACGAACTCGCCAATACCAGTGACGAGCCGGCGGTACATGAACTCGGCGTTAATAACGCAGACGCACTGAACTCTTGCCGAACTTGAGTATATAGTCACACAATAATTTGAACGAGGGAGTGACCGTTTATGCTTAAACTTTTATTTAATTATTATAGAAAAACGACGAATGGCAACTGGTGGTATATTCAGTACGAGGTGATCATCCCAGGGGTACTAATGTCACGTCCCGTGTAAATTTTTTTATTTTTATTCTGTTAATCATTATTTCATTAATTATTAATTTAACTTCCTTTATTCGTACAACGATTTGTTTAATATATTATGATTCATTTATTTCTTTTATTAATATATTCGATTTTATACTTACTAACTTACGCTGCACAACACGCGTAATTATATACTAATTTAATATCGTTCATTATTATATTATTTTATATATTATTAATTTGCTGCACTTATCATTCAATCATTCAGTTAAAAACTATTATAATAATCATACAGTTATTTCTTTTAACTTCACGTAATATTTGTTCAAATACTTTTATTTCAATTATTCTGCTTCATGTTCTATTATTCCTAACATATTACATACGCTGTTCTGATATTATTCGTATCTTGGCCGTACACTGATTTAACATTATCCATTTATCACGTATTATATTCGTTCAATCTTTAATTACACTGTTTAACTATTATTTGACGCTATACTTTTATTGTACTCAGTTTTATTAATCGCTTGACACATAATTACTACTTATGTTATTATACCTTTTAATATTTACTATTATTATCTTTCGGGATACAGTCTTATTGTATTAACTATTTTATCATATACTGTTAGTCGCTACTGTCGATAAAATGTAAAGGTATTGCATCAATTTCTACTGTCGATAAAGTTGTAAAGGTGTTGCATCAAATTGCTGCTGTCGATTGTAAAGATAAATTACCAACTTGCTACCGTCGATAATTTTACTTACCACTTAACCCGCAGTCGGTAAAACAGTTTTCTACTATACCGACCTTGATGTCTCTACCGATAAGGTAGGTCCTTACCTTACCGACACTACACCCCCCCTACCACCCCCTAGGGTCCATCCCCTATATACTTTTAAAGTTCCAACCCCAACCCTTGACCCCTTCATCGTTGTCAAGATATAAAAATTTGAAAGTATTATATATAACAGTCTCATCGATTCTTCTAGAACCTTCTAGAACGTTCTAGAACTTTCTAGAACATTCTCGAAGGCGTTCGAAATTTTTATAAGTACTAAAAACTAAAAGGGAAGGATCCCCAGCATGAGCATCACTGTAATAGTTGAGAAACACTGAAATATTCACCGCGTAAAATAATATTTTATAAAAGTCTTAAAAGACGAAGTACGCGACGACGGTCGGCAAAACTCAAAGACACCCCCAGACTAAATTCTGAGAATGCAACCGCCAGACTGTCTCCGGCGGCATCTTTTGAAGTAACACCTGCGGCTGATGCAATCCCTACCTCAGACCGCACCCCGCGGCCTACAAACTGACAGTATATAAGAGCGCTTGCCGCGGCGGAACGGCATTGCGTGCGGGACCATCAAGAAGTAAAGATCTTAAATACGTATTATTTTAAACGACGAACTTACCGCCAAATTGCGCACGGCCGCCATTTTGTCGACACAAGCTTGTATCCACGAATAATAAAGACATATTTTAACGAATTTCGGGGCCCAGCTCTAATTCTTTTCACGCCCCAAGCTGTTCTACAAATAATTTGGTAAGTTTAATACAATTAATTCACACATATTTTACTGAAATATATATATATGTGTCGAAATCTTATTTCATGTCTCTGACTAGTTGAATTACCATTTTGTGAATAAGATACACTATTGCCGCACGTAATCACTTATTTAATAATTAATTAATTATTTAATTGACTGGAATTATATTAACTTAACATTCAATTAATTACTCAATCCACTGAAATTATATACACAATTACGTATTCAATATCCAAACGATTATATACCTAAATATATATATTTCACTATTCTATTAATTATTTAACTGACTGAAATTTCATACATGACCACATTTTACTATTTTTAATATTCAATCCAACTAAATTATATTTATTTAATATTTAACTAATTATTCAATCAATTGAAATTATACACTGTATCACAAAATTGTTATTCAACCTACAGTTTAATTAACTAAATTTATATTCATTGTTTATTGAATAAATTGTCTAATCACTTGGAATTTCACAATCAATGTTCGATATATTAATTATTAATTGCAATTATCTACGGAATTATAAATAACTCAATTTAATAAATCTAAATTATTATTTCCTTAAACACTGAAAGTACCTGATCCTATGTGGCTAAATAATAAATCAATAATTAAATTAATTTTAATTATTACAGAAATTGCATTTTTTAATGAAATTTAATTATCTTTTAAATTAAATCTTAACTAACTTAGTCACATATTTAATGAATAAATCAAACAATTGCATTTACGTATGAGTATTATATTTTAACGAATTTTAACTATTTTTATAATTCGAATATTGATTGTTACTGTATTTGAATATCTGCAATAATTATTATGCTAACAAATTCCATATTATACATGTGAATTATATGTTCAATCAAATTTAATTGGATTATCACTCATTTATCACAACAATATATATATCAGAGTATTTAATTAACTGAAATCACATTTCCAGTCAATCTTAATTATTATTAAATAAATAAAACATATTTATTTCTCTGTCCAGATATTTACCACTGATTCTAACTGCTATTATATCCAAATAATGAATACATACATAAATAAAATATTTTCATTTCTCAGATTCTGACATTCTATTACAATCAATTCATATAAATAATTTCAACTAAATATATTTACTGATTGATGATTATTATGACAATTATTATTATATAACTAGCACTATCTACGCACATGATTGAATTTGATTGAAAAACAATACTATTTTACTAAATATATATATGTATGTCTATTTCTATTGTCAGATAACCACTAATTAATTTGCATTTCTTCGCTAACAACAGATTTAGACAGTGAAGTGCTCCTATAGGTCCTAATCCTTTATGCGATCTCGGTACATTACAGTAGTCAGACACGGATGGGGTATTCGTGATCTGATGAATCGTTTTCTATACCTAAGATATTTTAATGAATTAAATATATAAATTTCCGATCGCATTCCTTTACCTTTGCAATAAACAAATTAAAGAATTTTTCATTAATAAACATTTGACACTACGATTCCCTTTAAATTAAATTCATTACAAATAATTTCTCGAGTGCGACAAGGATCACCGTCTCGCTGCGTCGGCTACTTAAAATAAGAAGTCGAGCTCAGTCACCCAACAGCTTGGTGGTATTAGCTGACTGGAGCCCGTTGAGGGTACTCCTGGTGATAACAAGCTGAGCATGTCGATATTTAATATCTACGTTGCGGCGGGGTAATACCAGTTTTGATCCGTCGGCTCGTTAATTACTAATTTTCAAGACAATCAAATTTTAAGCAATATATTTTAATTAATTAACTAATTCATTATTTAATATGGGCTTGTCCCATACGTCTTGGGCCCTGAACGATGGTCATCTTAGTACCCCTGGGATGATCACCTCGTACTGAATATACCACCAGTTGCCATTTGTCGTTTTTCTATAATAATTAAATAAAAGTTTAAGCATAAACGGTCACTCCCTCGTTCAAATTATTGTGTGACTATATACTCAAGTTCGGCAAGAGTTCAGTGCGTCTGCGTTATTAACGCCGAGTTCATGTACCGCCGGCTCGTCACTGGTATTGGCGAGTTCGTTGGGCTTGTCCCATACGTCTTGGGCCCTGAACGATGATCATCTCAGTCACTTCCTGAGTATGATCACCTCGTACTGAGCATACCACTAGTTGCTGAACATAACGAGTTAAAAATTGAAACAGTCACACTTGTTCGGGAAAAGCAATCTCGCATTAAGAGCGAATCTTTAAACATCTCACTAATAACTTCAATTCATTACGACCTATCTTATCCTAATTTCTACGATATCACTTCACACAAGGTAAGACGCACGAATACTAAAACAATAACGCTTATTTAGGTGTTGGGAAGCCACGCTATATTTTATAATCCAGGAAGGTTGGTTCCCTGTAGAACCAGGGACTTTCCACCGTAAGTTTATTCTATTTCCATTAAGATATATAAGTTCCATTAAACCACGACCGCCTCGAAAATCAAGAGACTTAAAAGAATAATTCCTTTGCGGATTTCTTTTCGGATTTTAACAATATTTAATTATAACCTTTATCTATACAAATTATTAATGCATACGCGAGATCCACCATCTCTCTCATTTTTATTATTTGACAATTATTACTGTTTAAGTCCCATGCAGACATTTTATTATCGTATTAATATTCTATAATTTCAATATCAGTTTAATCAATTGCTAAATCCTAGCGTCGGCTCCAGACATTCTATTCTTTTATTTGCGTCATCACCTACTGAGCAACTTAACAAGACAATATTTAATATAATATTTCATATAATAAAATTATAATATTCCATAATATTTCTCACTTAAATAATTACGCCCAAACGAATAAATATTCATTTCTTCACTTTTAATAATAAATCACCATCCAATTAATTTAATTAAGGGCGTGATTATTAATTATTAAATTGAAACATATTATTAAATTGATTATATTAATATTTTTGCCTCTTACGTACAAATTCCTACTTATATCTATTCAATAATTATAAATCAAGTTATATTGTCTTACAATTATATTATATTAACGCATGAATGTCAGAATACTGTTCTTTTATTTCAAATAATCAATTTCACATATACCAAGCTCCTTACGATTAATAATTCTCATATCAGAATACTGCACTTTATTTTAAATAATCGATACATACATATCGAATATTTTACGGGTCATTAAATACCGATATTCCATTTTTTCCCTGAATTTTCCAGCACTACTACGCAGTCTTCAACAAGGAGAATTTATTACAGAGAAATAAATATAAAATAAATGGATAATAAATAAACAAAAAATAAATAAATAAAAACAATCATTTACCCCGTCTCTCATCCTTTATTTTCTCCACTCAATAAGCGATAAACGATCCTTCTGGCTCTCGGCGTTCCCTGGGAATTAAGCAGACGTGCTGCGGTCGCCCTGAAATTACAAATAGAGAGCCCCGTCTGATGTAAACCGCGAAAGCTGCTACCCGCGATTAGTAATCACCGACGGGATATAAAACGGTTTTAATTTTCGACCGCGGGAGTAACGTTTCGAGTAACCATAGATTTGGTATCTTCGGGAACTAACGCTTCTAAGACGTTACAACGGTCGAATCAGGTAAAACGGAGCGTTTTGGCAAGTTTTCGGTTTTTGGGTAAAAAATGTGAAATTTGTCCCAAAAAATAATTGTTTTTTCCAAATTTTTGGAAACATGATTTTTAGTATAAACAAAGTCTGCGACGCTTCTTGGAATTAATTTGGCAACTCTACCTCTTATGGTTCTCGAGATATTGGCAAAAGTTTTCGGGAATTCTTGGAATTACAGCAGCATTTCCAGGAATTCGTGATGGCTGTGTATGACGGGTTTATCATTCGGTAGGCGCTTGTAACAAATGGTAAGTATACCATTGTCGGTAATTAGGGAATGGTTATTGATGGTAAGTGCAGGTAAGTTATCGACAGTTGGCCCTCTATTGGCAAAGTATACAAGTTAATGGTAAGTTTTTAATAGTAGAGGTATCCTGTTAGTCGGTAACTTATAAGTTTTTAGTATTTTAATTTAATTTAAAGAATTTTTATAATAAAATGAACGATTATTGATGCAATTCCTTTACAATTGTTACGTCCCGGGCGCGCGGGAGGGGCGGCGTTGCCGATATTCTCCCGTGGCCGGAAAAGAGGGGGAAAAAGGTTAGAGGAACAGAGTCGAGCGGTCCACCGTTCCTCTGGAATTTAAGTAGTGGCAGGCAAATTCGGGCAATTTCACGATAAAACAAAAAAAAAACAAAAAAAACTTATTCGCGACGTTTATTCGGAGGAGTTTACGTCTGTCTGTGAAATCGCGATTAATGTGGGTCGTTCCGAATTGTACGGATCGTCTCCCGTCAGATTTAGGTATTGTATAAAATCACTTAAAATGTCGTTGCAGATAAGGCATTCATCGAGGAGTCTAAAGATTGTTAAACGCGTTGAGCAGGAGATGCACGCGTCGTAGCATTGAGTAAAACCGATATGAACGGCGTGTCTTCGTTTCAAAACGTAGGATGAGCGGACTTCCCAAGAGGCGCGGCTATAACACGCGGAACAGATTATATGTTCTACGTCACGGCGGTATTGGTAAATTCGCGAGACAGAACATCTAGCAGACGCGATCCATGCGTGATAAAGGGCTGAACGTGCGTTCGGGTTGAAGGTCGCCGGAGAATAAAGCGAACGCGGAGGGCACATAACTCGCTCGTTCTTTCTTTACTCGGTGTCCTCGTCAGAATCGGAAAAACGATACGGAGATATAGACCGTGCGACGGTTACGGTAATCGGAATATTATAAAAAGGGGTGTGATAACGCGCGGAAAGGGCAGGTATTATGAACGACTCAAATTTCGCGGTGCAATCGCTGCAATTGTCGTATGAGACAGTAGTATTTAAGATTACGCAGCATTCGGAGCATTCTTCATATATAGGACTAGTACCGCAGTGGATATAGTGACGGATTTCTTCGTTGTAATTGCTAGGGTCAGATTGATCGCCGATGCAATCGTGACAGAGAATTGAATTATTAAGGCGATTTCGAAAAAGGAAAACTTTATTGCACGAAATTGTCTCGTTTGTGATTCCACGTGAACGAAGAGGAATTTCGTACTTTCGCGGGGAAACGCGATTAATCACGCCCATGATATTTGTGCGAGGCGCATATTAAAAATTAAATTTTACGCGGCGGTTAGAGAAATCACGGCGCTGAGTAGAGGGGAGACGTTTGACTCGAGTAGGCGGCTTTCTGCAGCGGCGGTAGTGGGGGAGCCGGAGCGATGCGACGGCGTCGTTGCGCGGCGTACAAAATGGCGCGAGGCACGCTCAGCCACGTGGCCGCGTAAAGATGGCGAGACCTATTCTTCGCGAGATTCTAGGCACTCCGAATTCACTGTCCGGTAGTGAGAATTTATCCAGGCACTTACCCTATTTTTGGATGCGTAGAACTCGTACCTTGGATCCTCCTTAGAAATATGCGTCACGTCGACAGGTCTATCAATAATCGAGATATAAATTTTTCAAATTGTACGAATGAGAGCGCGCCGTGTGAAGAGCCGAGACGCTCGAGCTGTAGCGCGGCCCACTGTGTCGAGCATTGGCTGCCGGCGGCGGGGGGAAGAAGGAGAAGCGGTGCCGCTGCCTGTGCTTTGCCGCCTTCGCGTCTCATCGCATCGCGCCAACACTCGTGGCGATGGCAGCTATGCACATTCGCGATTACTTGACAAATTAGGAGTTAGCAAAGATATGACAAATTAAAACCATAATAAACTGCTGTCATTAAGAAAGTCGAAAGAGCGAAAGCGATAGATACTTATGGAATCTACAAATAATCTAATTTCTATCGTAATTGTGAATAAGTAAATTAATAAAAGTTTTTCGTACATTCACGAAAGATTCTTTCTTTTCCTTAAATATCTTGTATCATGCCTGATCTAACGATTTCGTGATTAAATTATACGATACAGTCGTAATTATACTTGGAGATGTTAATGTCACCAGTATGGTTAACAACAAAGCGTTTTCTTTCGTTATTATACAATAGAGAACTTAAGTTTACGAAATATTCCAACAGAACTATTAAACACGATGTCTCCGTAGATATTTTGTCATATTCCAACGAGAAAATATACTTTCCTAACAGGAAACGAGAGAACGATAGACAATGATATCATTTCTTGAAATTCTTTTTTTTTTTTATTCAGACAAGTAATGGATTACGAAAGAGAAACCAATCAGATTTTTGTATTTTTCTTGATATCTATTCTGAATCAATCAGTAAAAATCTGTCGTAATTAATAATGTAATTAAAGATAAAAAAAATTCCGAGTTCCCTATCGTTATGAAAGAAAAACTCTTCGTTATATTAATAACATTTGATATTGAACATCTCTAAGCATAATTATCGTAGAAGGCATAATCTATTGTGAAATCGTTACATCAAGAGATATTTTTCTATCGTGTTATGAACAATGAGTGTAACATATTATATGGATATATCGCGCATTTTATAATTTTCTAATTAAATATTTACGAAATGAGAATGTATGAAGAATCAATCGTAGATATTAATTGTGATAAACCTTTGTTAATTTAACATTCCATGGAAAAAAAACAATAAGAAACGATGAGAGAATTTGATGCGGCAAATATTATAATACACTTATAAAAGAAAATTATCACTTTAAGAATCAATTGTAAATTTATGTTAATTTTTTATTAATGTTTTCATCAAGGATTTAACAGTACGACACAATTCGATAAGAAACAAAGTTAGAATTGTATGATACTGTAAATAAGATATTTAAGAAAAAGAAAGAATCTTTCGTGAATGTACGAAAAACTTTTATTAATTTACTTATTCACAATTACGATAGAAATTAGATTATTTGTAGATTCCATAAGTATCTATCGCTTTCGCTCTTTCGACTTTCTTAATCACAGCAGTTTATTACGGTTTTAATTTGTCATATCTTTGCTAACTGTCCTAATTTGTCAAGTAATCGCGAATGTGCATAGCTGCCATTGCCACGAGTATTGGCGCGATGCAGTGAGACGCGAGGGCGGCGAAGCACAGGCAGCGGCACCACTTCTCCTTCTTCCCCCCGCCGCCGGCAGCCAATGCTCGACACAGTGGGCCGCGCTACAGCTCGAGCGTCTCGGCTCTTCACACGGCGCGCTCTCATTCGTACAATTTGAAAAATTTATATCTCGATTATTGATAGACCTAACCCAAGACAATATTGGACTTTTATGTTCATCTCGATCCCGTCTATCTTTCCATTACGGGATGGCTTCCGATTACATTACACCCTGTATATGCCGCTTGTCGCTAAATCGGATGGGCTGACGTATTTCCATGTCGGATGTGTAAGAGGCTGTATCGTCGGCGGTGGGAGGGTCTCCATCATTTTTGGCGTTGCGCGATACCACCTTCCGTATATATTGTACATGATTGGCAGTGGACCATTGCAGTTTCTCGGCGTGCCATTTCTTATTAGAATCTTGGTCCTTGGCGAGAGGAAGTACGATCCGTTTCCATGTATAACGGGAAGCTCATTGTAACATTCCTTTGTAGGTCGTACACTACAGCTCACAGGCACACATTTTATTAAATGTATGACTTCTCCGGCAGTGACTGCTGTATATCCTGGGGCCTTCATGATTCTTGCCGCCATTTCATCGGGGGCGATGGTAGCTAGTGAGAGCGCGTTTTGTAAAATTTGCTTCTCCAAGGCGCATTTTTGTTCCATAATATCTCTGTATAGTTGTGTAAGCTGAGTTTGTATATGTCTTTCTACGTACACAAACTTTGAATTTACGTAAGTAAAAATATCCAGATTGTCGACGGATATTTTTCCACGTGTTTTGAATGTTCGCCCTTTCTCGGTTTCCAGAAGAAATAGTTTTGGATGCTCTGTCTGAATGAGGTTGTATCCGCAAACATTTTTCTCGGCAGTTTTCGTTAACGAAAATAAAATCGATTTCGTTACTGTATATACCACAGGCAGTGTTTGTCCTTCTTTAGGCGTTAATTTTGCTGCGCGTCCCTCGTACAGTACGTCATATTGGTCGAAGTGGCACGTGTCAAGCGGAAGTACCGGCCAGTAGTTCTCAGCTCCTTCAGCATCGAGGCAATTTCCTTCCGTAATCGGACATCGTGTGCCGTCGGGCAGCGTAATAAATCCCGTTGACCTTTGAATTGACGCCTGCATTTCTCTGAGAGTGATTTTCACAGATGCTTGCACCATTACGTTGTCCCATGTTCCGTATGCGTCGGAATAATGCGCTCCGGTACAGCGGCCGGAGGGTGGAATGTGTCCTGCCAACAAAGCTGATCTTCGATTTGTTGTATTTCTTGAGATCATATCGAAGAGAGTGTTGGCTATTGTGATGGTGCCCGTTTCGTGTAACTTTTTGCAGGCTGCGGCACCGATTTCTAGAATGTATTCTCGCCTTCCATTCGTGACAAGTGATATGTGCGAAAACATTCCGCAATCATATATAGTACGATCGACTTCTACTTTGCATTGAAGAACGGTGGCTTTGTCGTATTCAGATAATTGCATTAATTGTACGTAAACCTCTTCTTGCTTCGGTTCTATATCATTCAATTGGCAATTTCCGATGTCGACGAGTGAGAGGGTAGTTATATTTAATCCTTCCCCTCCACAATCGTAAGCAAGCATAGCCGTGGCTACTGGGAGGACGAAGGCGATCCAGGCGGGGAACATGTTGCAGCGTCGGCGTCTCTGATTGGTCTGGTGGCGGACCTTCCGCGTGGTGGGTTGTTCTTTCTCGAGACGAAGGTATCTTCGAGTGGTAGGGAGCCCCTTCCAAAGGCGTCTGCATCTTCGCGTGATGGAGAGCTCTCTCGTTGAGTAGTGGTGGGGATGGAAACAGGTTTTCCTCCTTTGAGTTTGTCTGCATGTACAATTCTAAATCTACGCGGACTTATTTCTAATTTAACATTATGATTATCTAAAATTTCGCAAATCTTATACGGACCGGTATATTGGTCGCCTAATTTATGAGTTGGTTCTTTTAAGAGATATACCTCGTCACCAGGCTCGAAATGTCTCGGCCTTACTCTTCTATCGTAATAGTTCTTTGATTTTCTTTTAGCCGATACGAGATTATCGTGCGCGGCTGTCTGAACGTCGCGCAATTTATTAAACAGGTTCGTCAGGTAATTAGCGTAACTCTCGTTGTCTAAATCTTCCGGCGGCGGTTCACTCGTGGGCGTGCGAGCTATTTTACCGAAAACTAACTCGTGAGGGATGTAACCGGTGCCCTCATGTACGCTCGTGTTATATGAAAAACTGGCTAGCGCTAAGTATTCATCCCAATTTTCTTTATTTTCAACTACCTGCTTGAGATATTCCCATAGCACATGGTGAGATCTTTCTACTGAGCCGTTTGCTTGAGGCCTGTACGCAGTGGTAGTATATTTATTTATTTTAAATTTACGCGCGACTGTTTTCATAAGTATACTGAGGAATTGCGTCCCTTGATCCGTCAAAATGGCTTTCGGAGCGCCAAATGTGCAAACAAATTTTTCGATTAGAGCGTTTGTTACTTCCACGGCGCCGGCTCTTCGCAAAGGGATCGCTAACGAATATTTTGTTAAGAGATCTTGAATAGTAAATATATATATATTTCCGTTTCTAGACGGGGGTAACGGGCCCATTAAATCCATTGAGACTTTATCAAACGCGGCGTCTGGCGTGTCCGTTAATGTCATCGGTTGCTTTACTTTTCTACGCACTAATTTCTTAATCTGACAATTTCGGCATCTTTGAATAAAATTATTAATGTCAGATTTCATTCGCGGCCATTGAAAATTATATCTTATTCGCTTATAAGTTTTGGTGGTGCCCTTATGACCACCGATCGTAGAGCAGTGATTTTCGCGGATTATTTCTTCGCGTTGTTCCTCAGGGGGAATGCGAACTTGATTCGTGCATACCGTTATCGTAACGCGTGAGTCAGTGAATGTCGATTCGAGTAGACTGTAAATGCTCAGCCATTTAATATTGTCTAAATCTCCACGACATATAGAAAAACTGAATAAACCGAGCTCGTTTACGACGTCAAGTAAAGAAGATATGGTTTCGTTAAGAATTGTTCGATCGACATTCCCTGGCATTCTCTCTTTTACGGCAAGCATTATCAAGTGTTTATGATTTTTACGAGGCAAAGGCCGGGCTCGCCCCAAAGTGAGCTTGTCTGTCTCAGGTAATAGATTTGTTTCTTTTAAGATTTTCGCTCCCCGATCGCAAGGGTCGCCTCTCTGCGTCGTAAAAATCACTAAATTATCATTTTGCGCGAGGAAATTGTCGCGCGTTACATTAATAATCGCTTCGCGTTGTTGCGTGGGCGGCGCAAGTCGTCCTTTGAAAGAGTACGGTACGTCTGGACTGTCAAATAGTTCGTCCTCACTCTCTGTTTCATTTGCGTCGTCGCTCTCGCTTCCACTCGTTTCGCTACCTGTGTCGGTTGCGTCATCGCCTTCCTTTTCGCTCGCTTCGCTTTCTATTTCGCACGCTTGATATATCTCATTCTCACTCATACCCTCATGCATTACATCCATGCTTTCGTTTTCATTTTCGTACTCTATATTTACGTTTTCTTTTTGCTGTTCGTTCGTGTTTATTGATTTCGTTCGAGTGTTTTTGTACGTCTGTTTTTCGTCCGGGCGTCGGTCTGTCGGTCCCGTCGTTTTATTGTTTCCGCGTGAGGATTTGTCGAAGATAGGTTCGTCGTCGGAGTCGAAGGCTTCGAGGGGTAGGATAGCCGTTGTGTCTTGTATATCTCGTTTTATGACAGGGTTACGAGATAGGGCGTCGGCGTTTACGTTTGTTTTTCCTGCTTTGTATACAATTTCGAATTCGTATTCGGCGAGTTTTAATCTCCATCGCATGAGTCTCGACGTCGGGTCTTTAACTGAATGCATCCATACTAGTGGTTTATGATCCGTCACGAGTTTAAATTTATTACCGTAGAGATATGGTCGGAAATAATGCGTACTGTATACAATCGCAAGTAATTCTTTTTCAATAGTTGAATAATTTTGTTCGGCCGTGTTTAATAATCGCGAGGTATAGGCGATAGGTAAATCTCTTCCTATATCGCCCTGACTCAATATTCCGCCTATTGCATATCCCGAAGCGTCAGTCGTTAGAATAAAAGGTTTAGTAAAATCGGGATGCTGTAACAAAGGCTCGGAACACAATTGCTTTCGGAGGGTCGTAAAAGCGATTTCTTGTGCCTGCTGCCAGGCAAAGGGTTCGTCTTTCTTTAAAAGATTCGTAAGAGGTTTCGCGACGCACGAGAAATTCGGAATAAATCTGCGATAATAACCGGCTAGACCTAAGAATTCTCTAATATTTTTAGTATTTTTCGGATGCGGAAAATGCATTACAGCCTCTATTTTCTTCGGGTCAGGCTTTACTCCATTTTCATTTATTACGTGCCCTAAGTACGTTACTTCTTTTCTTAGAAATTCACATTTATCGGGCTGTAATTTTAGATTTGCTTGTCTCAAACGCTCTGCCAGCTGATTAAATTTTTTCTTATGTTCCTTTAAGGAGCTCGCGTAAATCACGACGTCATCTAAGTATACGAATAATGTTATTCCTTGCAAACCGCTTAAAACGAGATCCATGAGTCTTTGAAACGTGGCTGGGGCGTTTTTCAGGCCGAAGGGCATTCTTTTGTATTCATAGTGACCGAAGGGTGTGGAGAAAGCTGTTTTCGGCGCGTCGGATTCGTGCATTGGTATTTGGTGGAAACCTGAGGCTAAATCGAATACACTGAAATATTTAGCACTGCCCAGTTGATCGAGAATTTCTGTTATATTAGGCAAAGGATATGCGTCGCCCAAAGTTTTCTCATTTAAGGAGCGGAAATCAATCACGAGTCTCCATCGCTTGTTTCCTTTAGAATCTGCCTTTTTAGGCACGATCCACAGGGGGGAATTATAAGGCGAGGTAGAAGGTTTTATAACGTCGTTTTTCAAAAGTTCCCCCACTTGCCTGTCTATTTCGTCTTTATGAATCGGCGGATATCTGTATTGCTTTGTGTTAATCGGCTGTTCGTCCGTCGTCGTTATTTTATGCTCGATTACGGTAGTATGGCTTAAAGGCTCGTCGGGCAGCTGGAATAGATCGCCATTTTTCTCGATTAATTCGTCTACATGCACCGCCTCTTCCTCATTCAAATGACTTAGGCGGAGTAATTCGCGGACCTTTTGAATTCTATCGGCTTTTGTATTGTACGTCACAGCGTTTATCGTAGCATTAATTTCATTTTTTATATTTTTCGTAGGCCCACGAGAAGAAATTTCTGAGATTTCCTGCAGTTCTATATCGGGCACAACGAGCTCTCTGTCTTGCTCGCTCGCATTTACCACGCCTACGTATGCCTTTCCTTCTCTATTTGTGACTAATGCGTCACCGAGGTATACGCCGTCGCAGACGCTAAGTCGCGGGACGTATCCGATTTTGACGGCTGGATTCTTAACCCTAAGGTAGAATGTAGCCTGAGATCTCGCGGGAATTACTATTCGCTCGCGGGAGGTGAATGGAATTTTTGTTCCCTGCCACTCCACGTATTTTTTGAGAAAGTTTATATTTGAAGCGTCACGCAGAAAGTCCGATCCTAAGATGCCTTCTTGCGCGATTGGAAAATTGTCTGGCACCACGTGGAGGGTTACGGGATAACCTTCGTACATTATTTCAATAGACCCGAGAGTCTCGACGCGACCGCTCGTAATGCCGCTAAGGTAGAGCGGTTCCAGCGTGGAGATAGGAGTATCGGGGTGTATGCTACGTTTTTTTATTATATTAGGAGCTGCGCCCGTATCTACCATAAAATCGATATCGCTCAATAATCCGGTAGCCGAAATAGTTACTGTTGGCGCGTGAGGAAATCTATCTGGATTTAAGACTGCGACTGTTCGTTCGTTTCCGCCTCGATTGCATTTATCGGACGCGTATTCCTGTTGTCCGCGCGGTTCGCGTCCCGTGGTCCCGACGGACTTGTTGCGTTTCCCGACTCGATTCTTCGCGAATTATTATACTGCCTTTTCCGGCATTCGTCGATCTCATGGCCGGGATGTTTGCAGTATTTACAAATTTTACTTGATGCGTCACGAGGCGCGCTTTCGATTGGTCTCGATGTATTAACTCGATCGTTACGAGGATTCGAATTATTATGGTTATCGCGCGGAGGGAAATTATCGTGATTGTTACGCCAAGAATAATTTCTGGCTGTATTATCGTAGTTACTGCGCGAGAAGTAGTTACTACGTGGGGAATAATCTCTAGTATCGTTTTGATTATTACGTGGAGCGTAGCTTCTATTGTTGTAATTATTGCGCGGAGAGAAATCGTTAAGATTATTGTAATTGTTACGCGGGGCGAAGTTGTTATTATGGTTATTACGAAGGGAGACAGGTAAGTTCCTTCTGTCTCGGTCCGGGGAATCGTGACGATAAGGCTGCTGATTAAATCGCGGCGTAGAGGGGGCTCCGATGAGCGCCATGCGGCGTTGCTCCGTATGACGAGCTTCCTGACAGCGCGGATCGTATCGTTGTTTATCTAGTTCTAGACGTTTAGCGATGACTTTCGCGGAGGAAAAGGCGTCTGCGTATGAATGATAAGCGTCAGATTTGAGCTGCAGTCTATAATCGAGAGGTAAGCCCTCGCAGAACGATCTCGCGGTGAGACCGTCTATTTCTTCGACGAAGCGGGGATCGAGATATCCTTTCGTTCGGCGTTCCGCGTCGAGAATATTAGTGCGGAGATCTTTCACTCGACTAATATAATCAATAATATGTTCCAGCGGTTTTAAATAGACCGTGCTCAATTCGCCTCGATACTGATCTAGCGTTTTTGACGAACCGAAAGCTCCTGTTAATAAATCGATTAGCTGAGTCACCGTGTCGCATGGCTCGTCTTCCACGGCGTAATATGCTCGTCTGCCGAGTTTATTAATTAATAATTTTGTTAGGTTTCGTTCGGCGGACGGGGGTATGATTTCACGTGCACGTCGACAAGCTCGAGTAAATCTCGCTAATGGAATATTATATCCGTCAAAGTAAGGGACGAATTCCGTCGATTCGCGAAACGACACTTTAGGCGTCGGAATAGTAGAATTGCCGTAAGGAGGCAGGAGAGGGGGCGTATCGAGTAACGAGTACGTCGTGGGTACTGCTTCGCAGGGATTAAGGCGCTGAGAGGGCCCGGGCGGCAAAGATTGCTGCGTGTCTACCCATTTATTAGAGTATTCTCGTTCGCGCGACGTGATTTTTTTTTCGCGGGCGGCCATTTTTCTGTCGGCCTCAGCGCGTTCCTTCTCGAATCTCAATCTTTCGGTTTCCAGTTCGTTTGACTGTAGGCGCAAAGTCTGCTCTAATTTCTGTAGCCGAGCATCTCGTTCGACCATAGATCTTTCGATTCGTTCCAACTCATATTCTTTGTTGGCTATTGATTGTGCAGGCGCGTCTGCCGGTTCGGCGGCAGTTTCAGGCGTCTTTTTACTGCGCGTAGTCATTTTCAAATATTTATTACGCGAGCGATAATGAAAACTTTAAGAAACAGAGATAAACGTTTAAAGTCGCGGAGGGAGTGGGGGTGAGGAAAACGCGTACCTCACCGAGTTTGTTCTATCCCACCGCTGTCACCAAAAATGTTACGTCCCGGGCGCGCGGGAGGGGCGGCGTTGCCGATATTCTCCCGTAGCCGGAGAAGAGGGGGAAAAAGGTTAGAGGAACAGAGTCGAGCGGTCCACCGTTCCTCTGGAATTTAAGTAGTGGCAGGCAAATTCGGGCAATTTCACGATAAAACAAAAAAAAACAAAAAAAAACTTATTTGCGACGTTTATTCGGAGGAGTTTACGTCTGTCTGTGAAATCGCGATTAATGTGGGTCGTTCCGAATTGTACGGATCGTCTCCCGTTAGATTTAGGTATTGTATAAAATCGCTTAAAATATCGTTGCAGATAAGGCATTCATCGAGGAGTCTAAAAATTGTTAAACGCGTTGAGCAGGAGATGCACGCGTCGTAGCATTGAGTAAATCCGATATGAACGGCGTGTCTTCGTTTCAAAACGTAGGATGAGCGGACTTTCCAAGAGGCGCGGATATAACACGCGGAACAGATTATATGTTCTACGTCACGGCGGTGTTGGTAAATTCGCGAGACAGAACATCTAGCAGACGCGATCCATGCGTGATAAAGGGCTGAACGTGCGTTCGGGTTGAAGGTCGCCGGAGAATAAAGCGAACGCGGAGGGCACATAACTCGCTCGTTCTTTCTTTACTCGGTGTCCTCGTCAGAATCGGAAAAACGATACGGAGATATAGACCGTGCGACGGTTACGGTAATCGGAATATTATAAAAAGGGGTGTGATAACGCGCGGAAAGAGCAGGTATTATGAACGACTCAAATTTCGCGGCGCAATCGCTGCAATTGTCGTATGAGACAGTAGTATTTAAGATTACGCAGCATTCGGAGCACTCTTCATATATAGGACTAGTACCGCAGTGGATATAGTGACGGATTTCTTCGTTGTAATTGCTAGGGTCAGATTGATCGCCGATGCAATCGTGACAGAGAATTGAATTATTAAGGCGATTTCGAAAAAGGAAAACTTTATTGCACGAAATTATCTCGTTTGTGATTCCACGTGAACGAAGAGGAATTTCGTACTTTCGCGGGGAAACGCGATTAATCACGCCCATGATATTTGTGCGAGGCGCATATTAAATATTAAATTTTACGCGGCGGTTAGAGAAATCACGGCGCTGAGTAGAGGGGAGACGTTTGACTCGAGTAGGCGGCTTTCTGCAGCGGCGGTAGTGGGGGAGCCGGAGCGATGCGACGGCGTCGTTGCGCGGCGTACAAAATGGCGCGAGGCACGCTCAGCCACGTGGCCGCGTAAAGATGGCGAGACCTATTCTTCGCGAGATTCTAGGCACTCCGAATTCACTGTCCGGTATTGAGAATTTATCCAGGCACTTACCCTATTTTTGGAGGCGTAGAACTCGTACCTTGGATCCTCCTTAGAAATATGCGTCACGTCGACAGGTCGCTTCACGACGGAGATTCGTACTAGCTTGTACGGAATGTGCTCAGGGACGTCCTTCTCTGTCGATGGGCGAGTGGTGTAGGCAGCAAAGCGCGGGTCTTCGGCAGGAATGTCTGACGGCCTGATGCGAGGCACGTGGAAAATGATAGGCACTAATTTGTAATCACTGACTCTAACTGGCAAGGATGAGAGCGCTTCGGTTTTATCCGCGACCGCGTAATCTCCTTCTACACCGAGGTAGTGGAGAAATCCGTGAGTAGGTAATGTCTGGTATAATTGTGCTTTGACTCTGCGAACTTGATATTTACGTCCGCCACGTCGCTGTTTCGGCATTCGTGATGAAAATATTTTTATGATAGCGAAGAGAATAATAATTCGTACTTATTTTAAAATGGCAACAATGAACCTGCGATAAATCAGGACTGAAACAGTCGTCGCAGACCGTGCGGGTAAGCCGCTCCGATGGCTCTTACTCACAGTCTCTGATTAATCGAGTGTGTATTCGAGTAAAGACTTGAAATTAATTTGTTTTATAATATCCAAGATTATGTTCATCACGAATTCGAATGAGAGGAGAGGTAATTGTTGGAATAAAAGGAAATAAGAGTTTCACTAAATATTCAGTATATTTACGATCTTAAATTTACAATTAAATTATTGAAACACAGGATTTACAGCGCGGTGTTATTAGTATTTGAATATAAAAACGTCGGTTATTATCAGTGATCGCTAGTAAGTATTCTAAACATACGCAAAAGTAATATTCTAAGTTCGGAATGGAAGTATTCTAAGGTGAAGAATGAAAATATTCTAAGTTTGAAGTGGAAAATATTTTAAGTTGGAAATGGAAATAATCTAAGTTTGAAATGGAAATATTCTAAGTTGGAAATGGAAATATTCTAAGTTTGAAATGGAAATATTCTAAGTTGGAAATGGTAATAAACTAAGTTTGAAATGGAAGAAATAGAAGGATTGAGACGACTCGATTCCAAACTCTGTTCTAAGTCTGATCTGATCTTTCCACAATCTAAATCTGAGGCTCTGGTCCTCTTACATAAGAATAAATATCGTTGCATAACCCTTCCTCGTGCATATCCCACCCTTGTCTCTTTTTCGGCGGCTCGTTGCGTAACGCTCGAGCGCGAGGCTTCGCTGTTTTGTGGATGCACCAGTAAGGGTGGGGGTGTAGTGGATTAGCAGAGTGTTACAAAATAGTGGTAGTGGGAGTACGGATGCTGTATGCGAGAAATAGTAATAGTGGGAGTACGGACGCCGTATGCGAGAAATAGAAATGGTGGGAATACGGACGCCGTGTGCAGGAGGAATAGTAGTGGGAGTAGAGACGCAGTACGGTCGCTGTTTCTTTCTTTGTCGCTCTTACAATTTCCTATTCTATTGTCGCATACTTATGCTAGAAACGCATACATAAGGATTAATATACTCTATGAGCGCGCGCATATTGCGGGATTATGCTAATAAGATAATATAGAACTTAACAATGCTAGGGTTATGCGCAAATTAGTTGTTACATACAAATATTAATAGTAAAAACATACACAACTTAATAATAGAATTGTAGTATTTAAAATAATATATTCGACGCAACTTAATACTCATATAATCATACGCAACATAATAATAGCGTTACAATAATTGTACGCGAGAATAAAAATAGAAAATAATGCATAATTAATTAATATGTAATATTAATACAATTAATAATAGTAATGTCGTTCGCGAATTAATAATGGTGGTTTTATATAAATGCACAATTAATTAATATATAATTAATTATAATAATATAATTAAGAATATGAATAATAAAAATAGGAGGAAAAAGAAAAGAAAAAGAAAATTATTATTTGGCGGGGACGTCACATTAAAAATAATTTAAAGTACTTCGAAATAGTTTGACTGAGCGCGGATCTCAGCTGTCACTCACATGCATATAGCAACTGCCACAGGTGGTTCAACAATTAAAATTCAATCAATTCAAAAGACAATAAATGCAAATACATAACAGACAAGTCAGTACATGGTTCGATTGCAAAAACATTCAAAAATAAATCAAATAGTCACAGAGTATAAATTCGACAAAGTAAAAATTAATTACAATTGCCAAATTGTTAAATGCTCCTTTTTCTTTGCAAATCTTATTCTGAGTGGTATTTTACAATTAGTTAAATGATTATTTAATGGATAATAAAGTCGTAGCAATTTTAGCAATAATTAATTAGTTGGTTACACTTGAACAAATAGAGAGATGATTCGAGCTGTCACTTCGTACAAGAGTAAAGAGTTCGAGTGATAGATTCGAACTGTCACGTAATTAATTTTATAAATTCTTTAATTAGTTAATTAAATGGAGCTATTTATTTCTGATTGTTCTTTTCGTTATTTAATGGTCTTGACTGGCTTGTGATATTTCTTTTGGCTTCAAATTCGTGTTTTTTTAATATTATTAATTTTTCCTTTGTCTTACATATATATAGATATATAGATATATTCACCATTCACAGTTCACAATTCACAAATTATTATTTTTGACAAATTGAAATTGCTGGTACTTACGGGCGACTCCGAAACACGCAAGGGCCACAATTTCGAGATATAATTATTCTTTCTTTTCCTCGTCCTTTCCAAAATTCGCAAGAATACAGAATGATCGTGCTTCTTTTTCCCCAAAAGTGCGACAAGGGTTCGTATACTTCACAATTATTCTTTCACGATGAAGCACGTACGAGAGACTGTATTGTAATGATTAATCTTATGCCGCAGTAATTAATTGTTTCAAAACTTCGGCCGGAGTGCGCGCGATGGAATGAGGGGCGCCTTATACATTATGCAACGGGGGGACTGGGTAGTCTTCGAGTATCATCCCAAAGGAATGCAGATGATCTAATTTTCACTGCACATCGACAATTGCATAATCGGTTACCATGCAGCGATTTTATTTTTGAAGCCTTATGACAAAAGACATTATTTATTTAAATTAATTAATTCTTTTATTCCTTTTGAATCTCGAGTAATATATGTCTATAGCAATTTTGATAATAATGATTTGATTAATTTTAATTATCCTGGCTTCAAGATTAATTCGCATTATTCTTATATTAATTAATTATGTATATGTGGGCACGGAAATTAATAAATTAATTTTCGTTTACAATTCAACCATGTAGGATCTTGCAAAGATTCTAGTGAGAGGTTTCAGCGGGCGTTAAAATCTAATATTGCAAATTTAATTATTATATGATTTTATGCATTGGTCATATTATATAAATAATAAGATTTTTATTCATTAATTGTTAATTAACGTTTGCAATTAATGCAACGTGTTCATGTCTTATTATAATCATTTGTTTAAATGATATAAATAATTTCGCGCTACCTGGACCTTTGCAAGATGCTGAAATAAATATATAAAATATGTTATTACGTAATCGTCTGCTATTATGTAATAATCCTATGTGCATTGTTCGTAACGTTGCAAGAGCTTTAGTTGTCATTATTAAATTTTATTATGAATAGTTATTATTGAAAGTAGCAATAAAAATGATTGTTAACTAATTTTATGCATTAATTATATTTATTTAAATAGTAATTCAGTTAAATTAATTCGTTAATTAATATTCAATGTTCTTTAAATCATTATACGATCTCGAAATGGCATTAGGGCTTTAAATATTTAATTGTTAAATTGTCAGAAGTGTTATAATAATTTTAATTGTTTAAAGCTTGTACAACATTACAGTAAATTAATTCGTTATTTAGTAATTTTATCGCTTATAGTCGTATGGAACTCGCATAATAAATTTTTATTATTGTCTGCTATTTAAGTGTTCTTCCCATGAGGCGTAATTGTTTATTAGCCATAAACAAATAGTTAATTTACGTCTGGACGTCTGAAACTTTGACATAATAAACTTTAGAATAGTTATTTTAATTTAGCATAATAAAATTGTTAAAATTAATTTATTTAATAGCAATTTTCTATTTGTTAATTAACATTTTACTCGTATGTTCTCAAGTAGAACCCTTAAATAGCTATATCTCGCGAATTAGGTATCGGAGGAGAGGCGGAACAATACCAGTACCATCGGGGAGACTTAGATTTTCATTTTTTGGGGGGTGGTTTTCCGATTTTGGATTCTTTATAACTCGAGAACGGTTTGAGCTATCGAGTTCTGGTTTGCGCCGAAAATTTTTGTTTTCAAGAGCGCTTCTAATGGCTATTTTGGATTTTTGAAAATTTTAAAATTTAAATTTTGAGTTTTAAGGCCAAAACAAAAATAGTATGGTTAAATACTACATGACGTACTGACACTGTATATAGCGTTTTTGTAATTTTAGGATTTTTGGTGTGCGAGATATAGAGGTTACAAAATTTTTGGATTAAGTATAGAATATTCATAACTTAGTTTTTCTTGTAGGTAACATCGATCTAAGTGTGGCTATCACATTTGCAGAGAGCGGTGACGTCATTCGCGGTGTCAAGGTAAGTACACGGTAGGTATATGTATTAGTAAAATTAAAAGACACTACTAAGGTAGAATAAAATTGATCGCTAGTTAGCTTTAATGCACTAGATCCTTATGGCGGGTATGCAATTACGAGTATAATTCCGAATAAGTATCTAGGGTTTTAGGTTTGTTCGGTTTGACTATACCGGGTTGGTTCGACGTTACTCTAGTAATCTGTACTTTCCGTCAATGATTCAAACAGACCTTAATTCTTATTCCTGTGGTTACGAACGAGCTTTAGCTTTTATTTAAGAATGATATAGAGTTGTCTTTAAGAATAAAAAATAATTAATAGGTAAATATATAAAAATTAAAAGTGAAAGTAAAAATATTGAAAATGGGTAAATAAAAAAGAAGAGGGGGTGGAAAAACAACGGGACGTCACATCTCCCCCCTATTTTTGAACAAATTCCGATGTATTCGGAGGAATTTGTTCTACCTTATCTAGGCGTTCTGACAAATCCCTATAACTATATATATTATACTTAGAGTTAGATGCGGTTAGTGCGATATCGCTATGACCTTTCCAGTCGTACAGGACGTTTGGGTTTGGTGGGGCTGATGTAGAAGATTCCTTTGGGTGGTGTGCTCCAAGGAGTTGATTTTAAGTCGAGTCATGCTGTTGGTCTGCGGGTCCCTTGGGGGATCCGTGTGCCAGGTGGAGTAACAGGTGCGTTAGGGAGCTCCATACAGCTCCGAAGAGGTGCACGCTGCATCCGTAGACAGTATGAAGAGCGTATCCGTGGATAGCGGTGTCGATGACGAGTTTTATGATGCGGATTACCAGGAATATGCCAAAAATTCCTGCAGTGGCTGATCCGAAAGTTAAGAATCCCTTCCAGATTCTAGATGTTGCGCTCCCAACAATTTTATTAAGAGACGCTTCGTCCAGCAGATTGGATACTGAGACGCCGTTGGAGTCGAACGACTGTCCGACAAGTCCTCTGGCAATTGAGTTGAGTACAGCTGGTTTCTCGGCAGGAAACATGATATGTTCTCTGATTCTCTCGATGTCTTTCTTAGAGTAGAGCCCACTATCAGCGAGGGACGCAGGCGTCAGATACTTCCACGTGAGCTTGGTCATTGGCTGCAGACGCTCGGGAGGTATCTGTCGTTCTTGCGGGTCTGGCGTAAACTGGACCCACATGTTGTCGCATTCCTTCTGTATTCCGTACTTGGTAATTATACGAGACTTTGGAGTCAAGAAGAAGGTCTCGTTGTGAAGAGTTACGGGCAACTCGTTATAACATTCCTTAGTATGTCTTATCTTAACGTCAACCGGTATGCACTTTATTACAAATATGGCTTCTCCTGATGTGACTGCCATATATCCGGGGCCTTTCATGGGTCGGTAAGCGAACTCATCAGGTTGCAGAGTAGCAAAGAACAAGGTGTTGGTGATGACTTGCCTTTCTAACTCGCACTTTTGCTGCATGACATTGTGGTACAATGTCACCATTTGCTGACGTAAGTGTTTCTCGACGTACACGAACTTAGAGTTCATGTATGTGAAGATGTCTAGATTTTCCATGGCAATTTGTTCACGGCGGAGGGGAGTATCTCCTCTCCCTGTTTCAAGTATGAACAACTTAGGATGTTCCGTGCGAAAGAGAGTATATCCGCACAGTTGCAGTTCTTTGGTTTTTGCTAGCGCAAAGGTAATATCCCGTGTAACTAGGCTGTATATTACAGGTGACAATGAGTTTTCGGTGTTTTCCTGGGTTTTAGAGGCCGTGCCCTCATACAAGACGTCATATTGGTGAAAGTCGCAGGACGTCACCGGGGCAGGTTTCCAATAGGTGTATCCATCTTCGGAATCAATACAGAATCCGTCTTTCAAAGGACACACTGTTCCCTTAGCATTATCTTTCCCGCGTCCAGGTTTACAGGGACGTAGGACGATTTCAGGGTAATCTTGGCGACCGCTTGGACCATTATGTCATCCCAAGTTCCGTAAGGGTCAGAGTACTGTTGCACGGTATACCATTTGCCATCTTGGTCGATTCTGCCGCCAAGGTTGAGACTTCGAGTGGTCGTCTGATTCACTCGTATTCCATGTAAATGGATCTCTGTTCCCATAGAGATAGTTCCGTCTTGAAACAGTCTCTTACATTGGATGTATCCAGTTTCTTGGACATAATCAGCTCGTCCATTTTGCACGATAGAAATGTGGTGAAACATTCCGCATTTGTATATCGTTTGTGAGATTTCCACCTTACATTGCATGACTTCAGCGTGACGGTATTCGGAAAGTTGTAGGAGTTGGATGTACACTTTGGTGGTGTTTGGCTTCCGTATATTGAGATTGCATTCTCCAACGTCAAGTAGCGATATTGTGGTTACATTCAGGTGTTGCCCACCGCAGTCAAAACCCATAAGAGCGCTTCCACTCGGTATGAATATTACAAACGTAAGATATAGTAACATGATCTGGAATACATAAGACTAATAAAAGTAAAGGTAAGTAATTAAACTTAATCTAAATATGTGTATTATTTTATTAAGCGCGGGGGTTACATTGCCGCGGGGCGCATGGTACATTTGTATGTGTGTAAGTTAATATAGATATTTTTAGGTACTGTTAGTTTATTTTCTCTCCTAATAGCGGAGCATATATATATATATAATACGTGTACATATTTTCTCTCTTCTTTTTGCTAATGTAATTTCTTCTTTTCGTGAATCTTAGAGGTATATGTTAGTATATCGTAAACAGCTTAATTAATTAATGTTTAATAAGTGTAAGAGTAGTGCATGTATAAAGTATGTTTATAGATAAGACAAAATAAAATATTTTTTGTTTATTTCATAGTTACGTGATTATCATATTCGTAAATAACACGTAGAATGCAGATAAAAGTATGTGTATAGATCTAAGCAAAATATGAATAATATATAAGTGTGTATCGTTGGTTAATGTTAGTTAGTAGGTAGAGGCTTGCATGTAATACGGTTCTAGGCTAGGTTCAGAGCTCACGTCGTTGTTAGGTACTCGCAATCTACCTAGTACAATGGTAGATTCGTCTGTATCGTATAACAAAAAATCTATATCATCAAATGTCTTTCCTTTAGCTCTGAAATGATTGACGCACCGTATATAACCCATTACACAGTCCATGCACTCGGAGAGAGGTCTTTCAACGGTGAGGAATTGTCTACACAAAGGGCATTTACCACGGACGGTGTAGCCGTATACAAAATGATGGTACGGTTCCTCTTGGAACTCTGGGTTTTTACTTCCACAAGTGGAGCACAGTTTAATGTCTCCATGGGCGTAGACAGATCCCTTCGCGCATCGGACCTTGTATAAGTGAGGATACTTCCGGAACATGCCCGAAAGGGGCAGGCCAGAATTAGGCGGACACATTGCGATTATAGGGGTATTCTCCAAGTATGTTAATTTCTCCAGAGTCCGTTACGATAAAATCTTGTCCGGTGTGTAAATATACTCCGTAGTCTAAATGCCTAATCGCGGCCTGACTCTGCGAGTTGTGTCAGCATGAGCGCGTGTGCGCGTCGACAATTGTAGCAACAGGCAATCGATTGCTGCACTAGAAGTTCAGTATGACACAACGCGCAGTTTATGAAAAGATCGTCAGGTCCGTCCTTAGCAAAATGCGTGTGGACTTCCTCATAGAATGAATGGCCTAAAAAGGGAATGTATCGTATGAGACAAGCGTGACAGATGCATGTGTTCTTTCCGGGCTCGATGTGGCCGGTGACACGGCAGCATCGACCGAAGTGCAAAAAATGATTGATGGGCAGTAGTGGTGATGAAAAATCCAGCGGTTTAAAGTGTCCGCGGATCAATGCAGGCATCTGTGAACATACAAAAGCATATTAATATCTCATCCAGGATCAATATGTGCAATTTTCAGTTTATCGGTGTGTACAACTCGGGTTTGCTTGTCTATCAAAATCTTAACATTGTTATTAGGTAAAATCTCAATGATGGGGTAGGGTCCGCAGTATTGAATAGCGAATTTCCCTTTAAACGGTTCCTTAAGCAAGAATACATAAGAGCCTTCTTTGAAAGTTTGTGGGTGTAATCTTTTATCGTAGTAGTGTTTACTTTTCTCTTTTGCTCTTGTAAGATTAAGCCGCGTGTGACGTCCCCGCCAAATAATAATTTTCTTTTTCTTTTTTTTTCTTTCTATTTTTATTATTCATATTCTTAATTATATTATTATTATTAATTACATATTAATTAATTGTGCATTTATATAAAACTACCATTATTAATTCGCGAACAACATTACTATTATTAATTGTATTAATATTACATATTAATTAATTATGCATTATTTTTTATTTTTATTCTCGCGTACAATTATTGTAACGCTATTATTATTTTGCGTATGATTATATGAGTATTAAGTTGCGCCGAATATATTATTTTAAATACTACAATTCTATTATTAAGTTGTGTATGTTTTTACTATTAATATTTGTATGTAAATTTAGAACAACTAATTTGCGCATGATTCTAGCATTGTTAAGTTCCATATTATCTTATTAGCATAATCCCGTGATATGCGCGCGCTCATAGACTATATTAATCCTTATGTATGCGTTTCTAGCATAAGTATGCGACAATAGAATAGGAAATTGTAAGAGCGACAAAGAAAGAAACAGCGACCGTACTGCGTCTCTACTCCCACTACTATTCCTCCTGCACACGGCGTCCGTATTCCCACCATTTCTATTTCTCGCATACGGCGTCCGTACTCCCACTATTACTATTTCTCGCATACAGCATCCGTACTCCCACTACCACTATTTTGTAACACTCTGCTAATCCACTACACCCCCACCCTTACTGGTGCATCCACAAAACAGCCTCGCGCTCGAGCGTTACGCAACGAGCCGCCGAAAAAGAGACAAGGGTGGGATATGCACGAGGAAGGGTTATGCAACGATATTTATTCTTATGTAAGAGGACCAGAGCCTCAGATTTAGATTGTGGAAAGATCAGATCAGACTTAGAACAGAGTTTGGAATCGAGTCGTCTCAATCCTTCTATTTCTTCCATTTCAAACTTAGTTTATTTCCATTTCCAACTTAGAATATTTCCATTTCAAACTTAGAATATTTCCATTTCCAACTTAGAATATTTCCATTTCAAACTTAGATTATTTCCATTTCCAACTTAAAATATTTTCCACTTCAAACTTAGAATATTTTCATTCTTTACCTTAGAATACTTCCATTCCGAACTTAGAATATTTCCATACTTTTGCGTATGTTTAGAATATTTACTAGCGATCACTGATAATAACCGACGTTTTTATATTCAAATATTAATAACACCGCGCTGTAAATCCTGTGTTTCAATAATTTAATTGTAAATTTAAGATTGTAAATATACTGAATATCTAGTGAAACTCTTATTTCCTTTTATTCCAACAATTATTTCTCCTCTCATTCGAATTCGTGACGAACATAATCTTGGATATTATAAAACAAATTAATTTCAAGTCTTTACTCGAATATACACTCGATTAATCAGAGACTGTGAGTAAGAGCCATCGGTGCGGCTGACCCGCACGGTCTGCGACGACTGTTTCAGTCCTGATTGATCGCAGGTTCATTGTTGCCATTTTTAAAAATAGGGTAAGTGCTTGGATCAATTCTCAATACCGAACAGTGAATTCGGAGTGCCTAGAATCTCGCGAAGAATAGGTCTCGCCATTTTTACGCGGCCACGTGGCTGAGCGTGCCTCGCGCCATTTTGTACGCCGCGCAACGACGCCGTCGCATCGCTCCGGCTCCCCCACTACCGCCGCTGTAGAAAGCCGCCTACTCGAGTCAAACGTCTCCCCTCTACTCAGCGCCGTGATTTCTCTAACCGCCGCGTAAATTTTAATATTTAATATGCGCCTCGCACAAATATCATGGGCGTGATTAATCGCGTTTCCCCACGAAAGTATGAAATTCCTCTTCGTTCACGCGGAATCACAAACGAGATAATTTCGTGCAATAAAGTTTTTCTTTTTCGAAATCGCCTTAATAATTCAATTCTCTGTCACGATTGCATCGGCGATCAATCCGACCCTAGCAATTACAACGAAGAAATCCGTCACTATATCCACTGCGGTACTAGTCCTATATATGAAGAGTGCTCCGAATGCTGCGTAATCTTAAATATCACTGTCTCATACGACGATTGCAGCGACTGCACCGCGAAATTTGAGTCGTTTATAATACCTGCCCTTTCCGCGTGTTATCACACCTCTTTTTATAATATTCCGATTACCGTAACCGGTCTATATCTCCGTATCGTCTTTACGATTCCGACGAGGACACCGAGTAAAGAAAGAACGAGCAAGTTATGTGCCCTCCGCGTTCGCTTTATTCTCCGGCGACCTTTAACCCGAACGCGCGTTCAGCCCATTATCACGCATGGATCGCGTCTGCTAAATGTTCTATCTCGCGAATTTACCAACACCGCCTTGACGTAGAACATATAATCTGTTCCGCGTGTTATATCCGCGCTTCTTGGGAAGTCCGCTCATCCTACGTTTTGAAACGAAGACACGCTGTTCATATCGGATTTACTCAATGCTACGACGCGTGTATTTCCTGTTCAACGCGTTTAACAATTTTTAGACTCATCGATGAATGTCTTATCTGCAACGATATTTTAAGCGATTTTATACAATACCTAAATCTAACGGGAGAAGATCCGTACAATTCGGAACGACCCACGTTAATCGCGATTTCACAGACAGACGTAAACTCCTCCGAATAAACGTCGCGAATAAGATTTTTTTTTTTGTCGTGAAATTGCCTGAATTTGCCTGCCACTACTTAATTTCTAGAGGAACGGTGGACCGCTTGACTCTGTTCCTCTAACCTTTTTCCCCCTCTTCTCCGGCTACGGGAGAATATCGGCGACGCCGTCCCTCCCACACGCCCGGGACGTAACACAGGATAATTTAAGAGATTTTTTTGACTACATATTGTTCACGTCATTCCATGACGTCAAAATACGGTACATTTCATGACGTCAGGAATTTGTGACATTTGACCGTCATTTTAACGTCATAAGGACGTCACTTCGTGACGTCAAGAATAGTCAGTAAATGACCATTTTGGGACGTCAAAATAACGTGAGCTTGCTACCTGGGTGTGATAGTCTTGCACACTGCCAAGCAGCAATATGCTCGAAAATCACCTTTAAGCCTAATATCAGAGAGTGAGAGGGTGAAGGGGGAAGTAAGTTAGAAATAATACGATGTTATTATCAATAATGTTCAAATGTAGCTACTGCTGACGTATTTTACACGAGGAGATCCTTTTACTCAATTATTTCTTATTTAATTCAAATAGGGGTTGAACGGGGGTTAAAACAAAATAATCGGATTAATAAAGGGATATTGGGTAGGGTTCAAGCAGGCTTTCGATAGTTATTCAGTATTTTCGCCGAGTTTTACAATTTCAAGAAGTCTGCCAATCGCGGGGCAAGCATAGAGATAGATACGTCACTAAGGTAAACGATCGACCAATCATAGGACTGGTATAAGGGGTCTTCACAGTATGACAATAAAGTTTCGGTTTTTCTACAAAATATTATCAAATATACAGAGAGACAGTAGGGTATGCAAAAAGCTCATCAGTTTTATACACAGATCTATCAAAATTACGGTGTTCAGGTGCTTAAACGAAATAGACCAATTACATGCAAATAAAATCAACCAATCACATGCTCGTAGGCATATGGGCTTTAGGTTCTAGCAGTATCCCTAGCGATCTAAATGCATATGCGGGCACGAAAATTAATAAATTAACTTTCGTTTACAATTTAACCATGTATGATCTTGCAAAGATTCTAGTGAGAAGTTTCAAGCAGGCGTTAAAATTTAATATTGCAAATTTAATTATTATATGATTTTATGCATTAGTCGTATTATATAAATTAATAAGATTTTTATTCATTAATTGTTAATTAACGTTTGCAGTTAATGCAACGTGTTCAATTTCTATTATAATCGTTTGTTTAAATGATATAAATAATTTCGCGCTACCTGGACCTTTGCAAGATGCTGAAATAAATATATAAAACATGTTATTACGTAATCGTCTGCTATTATGCAATAATCCTATGCGCATTGTTCATAACGTTGCAAGAGCCTTAGTTGTCATTATTAAATTTTATTATTAATACTTATTATTGAAAGTAGCAATAAAAATGGATGTTAACTAATTTTATGCATTAATTATATTTATTTAAATAGTAATTCAGTCAAATTAATTCATTAATTAATATTCAATGTTCTTTAAATCATTATACGATCTCGAAATGGCATTACGGTTTTAAATATTTAATTGTTAATTTGTCAGAAGTGTTATAATAATTTTAATTGTTTAAAGCTTGTACAACATTACAATAAACTAATTCGTTATTTAATAATTTTATCGCTTATAGTCATATGGAACTCGCATAATAAATTTTTATTATTGTCTCTGCTATTTAAGTGTTCTTCCCATGAGACGTAATTGTTTATTAGCCATAAACAAATAGTTAATTTACGTCTGGACTCGTGAAACTTTGACATAATAAACCTTAGGGTAGTTATTTTAATTTAGCATAATAAAATTGATAAAATTAATTTATTTAATAGCAATTTTTTATTTGTTAATTATCATTTTACTCGTATGTTCTCAAGTAGAACCCTTAAATAGCTCGCGAACTAGGTATCGGAGGAGAGGCGGAACAATACCAGTACCATCGGGGAGGCTTAGATTTTCATTTTTTGGGCGGTGGTTTTCCAATTTTGGATTCTTTATAACTCGAGAACGGTTTGAGCTATCGAGTTCTGATTTGCGCCAAAAATTTTTGTTTTGAAGAGCGCTTCTAATGGCTATTTTGGATTTTTGAAAATTTTGAAATTTAAATTTTGAGTTTCAAGGCCAAAACAAAAATAGTATGATTAAATACTAAATGACGTACTGACACTGTATATAGCGTTTTTATAATTTGAGGATTTTTGGTGTGCGAGATATGGAGGTTACAAAATTTTTGGATTAAGTATAGAATATTCATAATTTAGTTTTTCTTGTAGGTAACATCTTTCTAAATGTGGCTATCACATTTGCAGAGAGCGGTGACGTCATTCGCGGTATCAAAGTAAGTATGCGGTAGGTATAAGTGGTAGTAAAATTAAGAGACACTACTAAGGTAGAAGAAAATTGATCGCTAGTTAGCTTTAATGTACTAGATCCTTATGGCGGATGTGTAATTACGAGTATAATTCTGAAATAAGTATCTAGGGTTTTAGGTTTGTTCGGTTTTATTATACCGGGTTGGTTCGACGTTACTCTAATAATCTGTACTTTCCGTCAGTAATTCAAACAGACCTTAATTCTTATTCCTCTGGGTACGAACGAGCTTTAGCTTTTATTTAAGAATGATATAGAGTTGTCTTTAAGAATAAAAGATAATTAATAGGTAAATATATAAAAATTAAAAGTAAAAATAAAAATATTGAAAATAGGAAAATAAAAAAGAAGAGGGGGTGGAAAACGACGGGACATCACAACGGTTTCATGTTATCACTACATAATAGCAAAAAGTTCTCTCTCTTGCACTTATATAGTATACTTGACCTATAAACCTATTGACCCGTTTACAAAAACTCGTACCTGGCACCCCCGCTGGGTAAAACGCTCGGCACTAAGATCTGCTTTTCCTATTCAAAATCCAGTAGTATACTCAGGGCAGCCAATCAAGGCTCGAGGCAGCCATAGAGTGCCAATCAAGACTCGGGGCAGCCATGGGGTATCCAATCATAACCCTCCGTTCAATATCGTGACGACACAAACTCAGGGTACCCATTCAAGGCTCGGGGCAGCCATGGGGTGCCAATCAAAACGCGTCGTTCAAATTCGTGACGTCACAGCGTCTAGTCTTCCCCACCAGACCCAGACGGGGGAAAGGGGGGTTAGGTTTGACACCAGTCGGAGCAAGAGTGGCGGGTTAGGTTTGACATCAGTCCGAGGAAGGAGTTCGGGTTTGTTTTGATGCACCATGGCTGCCCCAGACAGGGGGGGTGGCAGAGGGGCAGACACCCCCCGCTGTGAAAGCGAGGAGTAGGGGTTTGTTTTGACGCCCCATAGCTTCCCCTATACTACTGTCATACGTAACATTTTCTACTTAATTCTAAGTAACAAAAATAATTTTTTAAAAACTCTAATACATTTTGAATGCATAATTACAAAAAATAAATAATTAAACTTTTATACTGCTTTTCAAAAATAGAAGTACATCCACTAAATCTGGATTCAGCTGACTCCGTCTATGATTCAAAGTGAATCCAGCAGCACTAAAATTTCTTTCACTTGCTGCACTTGAAGCTGGAATACATAAGATTTTTTTCGCCACCGTGAAAGTCTTGGAAATATATTCTCTTTCTCTTTCCACCAATTAATAATTTTATAATCCAGTGCGCACTTCAAAGCTTTATATATTTCGATTTGATTTTCGTTACTATCCGCTGTATCCTCATTATTTGAAAAATCTGCCCACTTTGAAAATTTTTGTATTTTTGCGCGTGATTCGTTAAAAAGTACAGAGGCATGACTTTCTGTTGGAGTACTTGGTGATAATAAACGTTTTAATTCAATCTTCAACCCGCTCATCTTTACTTAACATTTTAAGATTGTAACCGTGAATCTCGTATGCCTATTGGCTACGGATAGCCGCAGGATTCAGAGTCCGGGCGGCGGGCTCGAATAAGTGGGAAGACGGTGTGTGCGGTGTAATGCTATGTTTATTCATTAGTTCCTTATGCTACTATGTACAATGTCTTACGCTATTATTTACATGGATGTATTCTCGTCGTGCGAGGTATTCGTGTGTGTGGTGCTGGCGACAGTGTCGCGGCGGACGCTGGTGTGCCTGCGTGCGGCGCGGTGCCCTGATTGGCTGTGCGGTGGCCGGCGTGTAGTCGGTGATGGCGGCGGATCGCGGCGCTATGATTGGTCGCGGCGGTGCGACGTGCGGTGCGGCGATGTGGCCCTAAGGCCCGGCGCTAGCGGCGCGGCGGTGTACGGTGGCCAGCCTGGCTGGCGGCGCAGCGGTGTGTAAAGCGGTGCGGTTGGCGGCGCGGTTCGTTACCCGGTCTCAGCTGATCGGCGCATCAGCTGTTCGATCGCGCTGCCGTTGTCACCCCGCGTGGTGACAGTCGCGGCACCGGTTTCTCCTCAGTACGGAGTTCCCAGGACGGAGCGATGCGCGACCGCTCAGTGCGCGGCCGAGAGCTCGGATACGGAGCGTGGCGGTGTACGGCCCCTCAATACGCGGCCAGGAAGGCACTCACTGCGTGCCCGGGTAGGATCGCTAGGTTAGGTGACGGCGCTCAATATGCGCTCGAGGATGCCTGGCTCAATTCGCAGGCCGGGGAAGCAGTAGTGCAAGTTTTGGGCCGCGAGCACCTCGAGCACCGCCGAGCACCCGAGTCGGTCGCGTTCGTACCTCGAGACTCGGGCCGGCTCGGTCGCTCTCGCTACGCCTGCCGCTACTCGGTTATTAAAAAGAGAGAGACGTCCGTCTCTCTTCCTCCAACGCTGCCACGAAAGCGTGCGTTCAGCGGCCAGCGATTGACGCTTGACGAAAGGCGCCTATGCTCCCCCCGTTTCCTCGCATGTCCCCCGCTCATCTAAAGCATCGCGATCAACAAGCAGATCAATTGATATCAATCATTGATAGCATTGATCATATTATTCATTATTATTAATTATTAAATTTTTTTCCATTCATGTAATTTATTGTCTTATTTAAATTATAATAAATTAATTATAATAAAACCAATTATAAATGTACCTTAAGTAATAATAAACATTTTTAATAAATTATTAAATACAACTAAAAATAGAAAGAGCTGACGAGTTAGCAAAAGATCTTTATATCCAAATTCTTTATTCTATATTAGTTAATAGACATTTCGTTATTCAATCATTTTTAATGTATAGTTTCCCCAGATGTCAAATGAAACATAAATTAATTATCTTGTCGGTGGTAACGATAACATTAACTCTTAATTACATTGCAACTTTGTTAAATATTAATACTCAGTTAATCAACAATTATAAATACATACATAAATTCGTGAAATATGTAAAATTAATGTAACGTGATCGTGTCATTCTTAAAATTAATTACAAAGTAAATTAAATAAGAGAAATATGATAGTAGTCCGCAATTTAACAAAATAAGAAAATAATAAAAATACATATATAATAACAAGACTCGTGACAAACTCATCTCCGACAAAGTATTTAGTTACTATTAAAACTCAACTAAGTCATATCCAACCGACATTTCAGGAATAAATGTAAGACAGAGAAAACTCTTGAATTTATCACGTATTCTATTATTATGTATGTATATATTTTTATTACTTACTTTGTTAAATTGCGAATTATTTTTATACTTCTCTTGTTTAATTTATTTTGGAATGAATTTCGAGAACATAAACACGTTATATTAATTTTATACATTTCACAAATTTGTGTGTGTATTTATTATTAATTACTGTTGATATTAAAAGAAAATACTATATAGTTTGAATCAGAATTTAACTAATGTTGCTTTATTCTCACCGATAAGATTTTAACTTATTTTTCTTTCAATGTTGGCGTATTTATGACATTTATTTCTTAATTACTAAGTGGCTTCCACGCTACCCATGAGGTGCCACTAATAGCGCGTTAGGTTTTTTTACGTGGACCTTCGCCAGTAGCCCTATTATACCACATTTAATTGTTTCATATTTTTAACACATCTATTTATAGATGTGAGGTCTAGCGTTCTAAACCAGTTTTTAATTAATAAATTATTTAATCGTACATACACATATATATAACATACATAAAAAGGAAAGGAAGAAAGAAGGGAATATAAAAAGATATATAAAAAAATCGTATTTTTTTCAATTATTTAATAAATGTTATAATTTTTATAATGGTACACGTAGGTGGGGCCGCCACCTCGGCCTCCACCTCGGCCGCCACCTCGGCCGCCACCTCGGCCGCCACCTCGGCCGCCACCGCGGCCGCCACCTCGGCCGCCACGTCGGCGAGGTGGTATCCCCCTTTGCGCTCGCCAACGGGCCCTCGAGCGACCGCCCCCTATTCTTTTTCTGTCTAAAAATAAATAAATACATTCTTAAAATACAATAATTTTTGATATTAATACGTAATAATGTAAAATACTTACATATTTGCTGCTCTTGCGGCTGCTCCTGCTGCGGCTGCTCTTGCTGCGGCTGCTCTTGCTGCGGCTGCTCCTGCTGCGGTTGCCCCTGCAGCGGCTGCTCCTGCAGAGGTTGCTCCTGCGGCGGCTGCTGCTTTTTCTGCAGCTCTTCGTAAAGGAAGTGCAACTGTCGTTGCACTTCCGTTTGTTGCTGCTGTAATTGTTCTTGCTGTTGTTGCTGCTGTTGCAACAGCTGCAGCAAGTGCTGCATAGAAGCTTCTTGCGATTCTGTTAAAAAAATATATAATATAAAAGAAATTTTTATAATAATCCAGAAAAAAGAATAATAATTTACTACTTACGGGACAAATCGTGGTCCATGACGGTTGCTTGCGAAATGTGCAAAACGGCAGAGCTAGGTAAACAATTGAAAATCGCGTGCACGTGTTGCGCTGCGCGCCGCTCGCCGGGCGCCACGCGGCTGATTCTTCATTGTGTGAGTGCGAGCCGCGTTTGTCGTTTTGACTGTGTGCGGAGAGCACGATATCACGATTTGTTTATTGTTACTTGATTTTACTGTGTTAATGTATTATTTTTATGCGATTGAGTGTAACGTTTTGAACGTAAGTGCATTTTACAAACAACGTTATATTGAGAAAGCTGAAAGTTTTGATTGGGAAATCAGTAAGAAACTTTTATATATTTTTCCCTTATTTATTCTTCTTTTAATTTTTTCTATTTGATTCTTCGTTTGGTTTCTTTCTTGTTGTCTATAAAAATGTGCGAGCCCTTAGAAAAGAAAGATAAGCGAAGTTTTCAGGAAGCTTGGCTTAGCGACACTCAATATAAATTTTGGATACGTAAAGTACCGTTGAATGACGATCTTTATCATTGCACTGTATGTAAGAAAAATTTTTCTTGTAATACACGTATTTCAAGACATGCAAATTCTACGTGTCACAAAGAAAATCTGCAAAAAGCTACATTTTCTTTAACAAAAATTGACGATATAAATGAAGCTTATCAGACAAAACAAAAATTTCGACAAGAATGGTTAGATATTGAATTGTTTAAACCATGGTTACGTGAAGCATCACATGATAAAACATTATTTTTTTGTGAATTTTGTGAAAAATACATGAATGCTAGATTGTCACACATTTATCGTCATGCAGATTCCGCAATGCACTTAAAAATTGCTGCAGATAGAAATAAAGAAAGAAAGGAAACAGACGAAGATATTAATATTACGGACGAATCGCTTTTGTCGTTTGATGAGCGAAAGAAAGCAGCAGAAATTAAATACGCTGCATTTATTGCCGAAAAAAATATTTCTCATCAAACGGCAAAAGATATTCTCTCATTTTTCCAAGAGATAGGAAAAGATTCTAAAGTATTAGAAGCCATGAGCATGAGTCGGACTAAATGTAACAAAATCATTTCAAACGTATTATGTCCAGTTGAAACCAATCGTGTTGTTGACATTCTGCAAAATAATAAATTTACCATTTTTATTGATGAAACGTCTGATATTACAAATCAAAAATGGATGACGTTTCATAGTCGGTATGTTGATCCTGAAACATTAGATGTTCGCTCGCAATTGATTAAATTAATCGATATTGATGCAAGAAATAGCAACGCGGAAAAATTATTTGAGGCATTTAGGAATAATATGTATAAATTACAAATTCCATTTTTAAACATTGTTGCCTTATCATGTGATAATGCATCCGTAATGACAGGCAAAAATTCATCTTTTAAAACAAAGCTTGGGAACATTTGTAAAAATCTTTTAACATTGTCTTGCCCATGTCATTCCGCCGCGTTAGTTGCACATGCTGCATGCAATAAGATTCCAGACTATTGCGAGGAATTTATTAAAAAAATAGCAACTTTTATTAACAATAGTCCCAAGCGATCTGCTATTTTTCAAGAATTTTGTGAATGTTTTCAGGAAACAAACCGCAAAATTTTAAAATTATCCGATACACGATGGCTTTCTCGGCATTTGTGTATTGACAGACTTTTGGAATATTGGGATACTATTAAGCTTTTTTTACAAAAAACTGTTATAAATGAAAAGATAAAGACTGGCGAATATTTATTAAATATTATGCAAAAACTTGATGTAAAACCATATTTGTTATTTTTAAAACATATTTTAAATTTTTTTAATATGTTTAATGCATTCTTCCAAGCAATAGAAACGAGAATACATCTATTGCAGCCAAAATCACTTCAGTTCCTAATAATGATTTGTAAACCTTTTATAAAAACAGAGTTTTTAAAATCTGTAAATATTAATTTTGAATTTTCTAAAACAGATTATCACAAATCATTAAATGAAATATATTTAGGAACTGAATGTGAAAAATATCTTGATGAATTAATTACACAAGGACACGTAGATGTAGTTGCAACAGTTCGACAAAACTGTTTGCAATTTTATATTACTGCTGCTCAAGACATTTCAAAGAAATTACCAATAAACGACCCATTTTTGTCAAAATTGAAAGTTTTTGAAGTAGAGACAGCATTACGTGATCCTAACAGAGAAACTTCATTTAACGATGTTTCTTTTGTTGCTCAAACTTTTACCGGATTTGACGACAATGGATTAAAAAAAGAATGGTTTGCTTTACATCAAGATTTTACAGAAGCAGAAAAAGATAATTTGACAATGTTAAATTTTGATGAAATGTGGAAAAAAATTTTCCAACGCAGTAACCAATTTCCAAATTTAAAGTCTCTTGTGAATACTGTTAGATCACTGCCAAATTCGAATGCCGACTCAGAGAGAATCTTTTCCTTTCTACCTGATTTAAAAACAAAAAAACGAAATAAACTTTCGCCTGCAGCAATCAATGCTACTTGTGTCTTGAAATCAGCATTGAAAGCGAGAAAAGAAAATGCTCTTGATATAAAAATTAATGAGAAGCATTTAACTTTAATGTCTACAAATAAATTATATGTTACATGTCCTAAAAGAACCAAATTTCATTTAACATTATATGCTGCAGGTAGTGATGATGATGATGATATTGATGATGATGAGATTCATCAGCCTTCCACTTCAAATAAACAATAATGATGTTCAAAAATTTGGTCTAAAACGCTAGACCTCACATCTATAAATAATAGATGTGTTAAATAATTAATTAAAAACTGGTCTAGAACGCTAGACCTCACATCTATAAATAATAGATGTGTTAAATAATTAATTAAAAACTGGTCTAGAACGCTAGACCTCACATCTATAAATAATAGATGTGTTAAATAATTAATTAAAAACTGGTCTAGAACGCTAGACCTCACATCTATGAATAATAGATGTGTTAAATAATTAATTAAAAACTGGTCTAGAACGCTAGACCTCACATCTATGAATAATAGATGTGTTAAATAATTAATTAAAAACTGGTCTAGAACGCTAGACCTCACATCTATGAATAATAGATGTGTTAAATAATTAATTAAAAACTGGTCTAGAACGCTAGACCTCACATCTATGAATAATAGATGTGTTAAATAATTAATTAAAAACTGGTTTAGAACGCTAGACCTCACATCTATGAATAATAGATGTGTTAAATAATTAATTAAAAACTGGTTTAGAACGCTAGACCTCACATCTATGAATAATAGATGTGTTAAATAATTAATTAAAAACTGGTTTAGAACGCTAGACCTCACATCTATGAATAATAGATGTGTTAAATAATTAATTAAAAACTGGTTTAGAACGCTAGACCTCACATCTATAAATAGATGTGTTAAAAATATGAAACAATTAAATGTGGTATAATAGGGCTACTGGCGAAGGTCCACGTAAAAAAACCTAACGCGCTATTAGTGGCACCTCATGGGTAGCGTGGAAGCCACTTACAAGGGAACGGACAGAACTGTCCCTCACCGATTTTAATGAGCTTCGGATATGTTATAGAACATAAGAAAATATTAGACCCATATTTTTTTTTATCTGCGTATCTCGACATTTAGGGGTTGAAACCACCCCTCGAAAATAACGCATTTTTTCGTTTTTTGCGAATATCTTTGAAAATATAAGGTTTATGAAAAAATGTTCTATACGAAAGTTTTATGGCATTTTATACTCTTTACAACAGTATATTTATATTTTTTAAAAATTTCAAATTTTTTAATTTAACCCACCCTTCATCCCTTTTTTTCAACATTTTAAAAATTTTGTAAGGACAAAAATTAAAGAGCATTAAAAGCCGAATCCACCCATATATAATAACATATGGGTTCCATCATTCTCAATTATTAGCAAAACGAGATAGTAATCTCGCGCTATAGGTGCTGCGCTAGAAGTAGTGTTGCGTTATTTCTTTAGTCGCGTCACACTCAATAACTGCCTCTTCTGCGTATATTTTTATATTAAAACATAAAAATGGATTAATCTTAATTATATAATACGCAACGTATTACACGATATAAAGCATAAATGCATATATATATAACAAAAGTAGCATATATATACGTATGTGCCTACGTACATTTTCATTGTTACAAATGCGAATATAAATTAATATTAAGCAAAATATTTTTTAACATTTAAAACTGCAAATACAATATAACAAAATATATAATATCAAGAGAAAAATATAAAACATAAACTGCAATAACTATTTGCATAATTATATTATTTACACTATATGCACGTAGCACGCTCTGATAATAAAGATAATGTAAGTATATAAGTATATAATTTAATTTAATTTGAAGTTTGAAAATACATTTATACGGATGTATATATACATTTTGCATACGACACGGACAAATAACTTTAATATCAGTGTTGATAGAGGGACCGGTTGTTTTCGCGCAAGCACATCACATGAGGCTTCAATAAAATATCCATTAGTAATAGGAAGGAGATCTTTGATCGTACATCTTGCACACGACGTATAAATATAGTAACAGTGATAGACGGATCGGTTGTTCTCGCGCAGGCGAGAGGCTTCAATAAAGTATCTATTAGTAATAGGAAGGAGATGATGCTTTATTGAAGCCTCACGCCTGCGCGAGAACAACCGATCCGTCTATCACTGTTACTATATTTATACGTTGTCGTGTGCAAGATGTACGATCAAAGATCTCCTTCCTATTACTAATAGATATTTTTTTGAAGCCTCACGTGATGCACTTACGCGAAAACAACCGGTCCCTCTATCAACACTGATATTAAAGTTATTTGTCCGTGTCGTATGCAAAATGTATATATACATCCGTATAAATGTATTTTCAAACTTCAAATTAAATTAAATTATATACTTATATACTTATATTATCTTTATTATCAGAGCGTGCTACGTGCATATAGTGTAAATAATATAATTATGCAAATAGTTATTGCAGTTTATGTTTTATATTTTTCTCTTGATATTATATATTTTGTTATATTGTATTTGCAGTTTTAAATGTTAAAAAATATTTTGCTTCATATTAATTTATATTCGCATTTGTAACAATGAAAATGTACGTAGGCACATACGTATATATATGCTACTTTTGTTATATATATGCATTTATGCTTTATATCGTGTAATACGTTGCGTATTATATAATTAAGATTAATCCATTTTTATGTTTTAATATAAAAATATACGCAGAAGAGGCAGTTATTGAGTGTGACGCGACTAAAGAAATAACGCAACACTACTTCTAGCGCAGCACCTATAGCGCGAGATTACTATCTCGTTTTGCTAATAATTGAGAATGATGGAACCCATATGTTATTATATATGGGTGGATTCGGCTTTTAATGCTCTTTAATTTTTGTCCTTACAAAATTTTTAAAATGTTGAAAAAAAGGGATGGGGGGTGGGTTAAATTAAAAAATTTGAAATTTTTAAAAAATATAAATATACTGTTGTAAAGAGTATAAAATGCCATAAAACTTTCGTATAGAACATTTTTTCATAAACCTTATAGTTTCAAAGATATTCGCAAAAAACGAAAAAATGCGTTATTTTCGAGGGGTGGTTTCAACCCCTAAATGTCGAGATACGCAGATAAAAAAAAATATGGGTCTAATATTTTCTTATGTTCTACAACATATCCGAAGCTCATTAAAATCGGTGAGGGACAGTTCTGTCCGTTCCCTTGTTAGTAATTAAGAAATAAATGTCATAAATACGCCAACATTGAAAGAAAAATAAGTTAAAATCTTATCGGTGAGAATAAAGCAACATTAGTTAAATTTTGATTCAAACTATATAGTATTTTCTTTTAATATCAACAGTAATTAATAATAAATACACACACAAATTTGTGAAATGTATAAAATTAATAAAACGTGTTTATGTTCTCGAAATTCATTCCAAAATAAATTAAACAAGAGAAGTATAAAAATAATTCGCAATTTAACAAAGTAAGTAATAAAAATATATACATACATAATAATAGAATACGTGATAAATTCAAGAGTTTTCTCTGTCTTACATTTATTCCTGAAATGTCGGTTGGATATGACTTAGTTGAGTTTTAATAGTAACTAAATACTTTGTCGGAGATGAGTTTGTCACGAGTCTTGTTATTATATATGTATTTTTATTATTTTCTTATTTTGTTAAATTGCGGACTACTATCATATTTCTCTTATTTAATTTACTTTGTAATTAATTTTAAGAATGACACGATCACGTTACATTAATTTTACATATTTCACGAATTTATGTATGTATTTATAATTGTTGATTAACTGAGTATTAATATTTAACAAAGTTGCAATGTAATTAAGAGTTAATGTTATCGTTACCACCGACAAGATAATTAATTTATGTTTCATTTGACATCTGGGGAAACTATACATTAAAAATGATTGAATAACGAAATGTCTATTAACTAATATAGAATAAAGAATTTGGATATAAAGATCTTTTGCTAACTCGTCAGCTCTTTCTATTTTTAGTTGTATTTAATAATTTATTAAAAATGTTTATTATTACTTAAGGTACATTTATAATTGGTTTTATTATAATTAATTTATTATAATTTAAATAAGACAATAAATTACATGAATGGAAAAAAATTTAATAATTAATAATAATGAATAATATGATCAATGCTATCAATGATTGATATCAATTGATCTGCTTGTTGATCGCGATGCTTTAGATGAGCGGGGGACATGCGAGGAAACGGGGGGAGCATAGGCGCCTTTCGTCAAGCGTCAATCGCTGGCCGCTGAACGCACGCTTTCGTGGCAGCGTTGGAGGAAGAGAGACGGACGTCTCTCTCTTTTTAATAACCGAGTAGCGGCAGGCGTAGCGAGAGCGACCGAGCCGGCCCGAGTCTCGAGGTACGAACGCGACCGACTCGGGTGCTCGGCGGTGCTCGGCGGAGCACCCGAGGTGCTCGCGGCCCAAAACTTGCACCACTGCGGGGAAGCTCTGACTCCGGTCTCGGGTGGAGGGCTTATATACCCTCCACTCGGTGGTGAGGAAAGACGAGAAGAGCGGAGGGAACCTGCGCGAGGTGGGGGTAACGGCCTTATCTCCGCTCTAGCGGCAGCGGAGGAACGGCAAGATATCGTTACAAGATATCTAAATGGAGGCCACAGAAACGTTGCAATTTTGTGATACATGTGAATTAAATTTTTTTTTTTTGTAAAATCTAATGCCCTGCATCGTAAATCTTTTATTTCATTTTTTTCATTGGCTATTTTTGTTTCTAGATGTTCCAATAATTTTAATTCCCATGGCAAAACAAGATGTAGTGTTGGGACATCTTCAGCCTCCATTTCCTTGCTTGCTTCTTTGAATGGCTGAAATGAGAAGTAACGTAAAAAATAATTTTTAAGCCCAACTATTTTGAGCCCAACTAATTTGAAACAAAAATTTAACAAAATATACTATTGAGTTTTGTAATATTAACATTAATAATTTGATAACTTTTTAAAAATATTATAATACAACACTTATTTTCAGCATTTCTGTATAAAAATAGTAAATATGTATTTTCTATAATAAAATTATACAATTTTTAAAGTTTTCTACTTAAATCGAAAGAATGACATTTAAAATTTAATTTTAAAAAATTATTCAATTATTTTTATTTATTTTTATTAAAAATTTATTCATTTTTATTAAAAAAATAAAAAAATTTTTTTTTATTACTCACCTGGAGAAATTCATTAAGTTGTTCGAGTAATGTAATATCAATCATCTGCAGTCTCTCAAGTTCCATTTTCTCTTCAAACAGATTATAAATTTCGTCGTACTGATTTATTATTGATTCAATCATAAGTAACCGCGTGTTCCACCGGATGTTTACTACGAACAGCTATTTACTACGAACATACACAAACTTCTATGTATCCTCCTTGCCTTGGAGCAGACGCGCACTATGGTTTGTGTACGTTAGAAGTTTGTACCATAGAAGTTTGTGTACGTTCGTAGTAAATAGCTTCTCATTCAATCATTTGTGTTGAAAATGGTAAGCTCTTCGCAACAAAATACTGAAAATCAACGATCCGCTAGAAAACAAAAAATTGAAATCAAAGATAAAATTTCCAACGGAGAATATAAAACTATCGCGCCATGCAGTTCATTATCAAGTGGAATATGGAAAAAATTTCGTTTAATTGTTGATAATGAAGATAAACAGATGGATTTTGTACAGTGCAATAATTGTGGTAAAGTTTATTGCTACAATGGGCATAAATCTGGGTCATCGCATATTTCACGTCATAACTGCGTCGCTAAAAACGATCAAGAACATTTGCAAAATGCAATTATTCCAAAAAATATTAAGGAAATAGTGCTACAAAAATGTATAGAGTAACATAATATTTATCGTGCGGGCCGCGCACGGGCTGGGTTTCGCGGGCTAATGTGTCTTAAACTTTGAGGCCTTGCGCGGATCGGGCTTGTTTGCAGAACTCTGGTGTAAATTTTATTTATTTTCAATAATTTGTACGTATTTTTTAATATCTCGCTCATAAAGTTTGTGCTTTGATCTGTTAGTACGTATTCCGGCGTGCCGTATTCCAGGAAAATTTTTGTGACAAATTCTTTGCTCACGGTATTTGCTTCCTGGTTTGGTGTTGGTATCGCTTTACTAAATTTTATGAGATGATCCTGAAAGGTAGTTAGTAGATACCGATTTTCATTTTTTGTTAATGTTAGTGGTCCTACAATGTCGAACGCACATTTCTCGAAGGGTCAGCTAAGCGTATCTGTGACAAGAGGTGCCTCTATTCTTTGAGAACGTTTATTTTTCTGGCATAGCTTGCATTTCCTTATGTACCGCTCCACATCGGCTGTTAATCCAGACCAATTATATTTTAATCGTATTCGTTTTATTGTCCTTTCAATTTTTTGATGCCCTCTTGTAGGTGCATCGTGGTATTCATATAAAATTTCTTCTTATCTTCTGCATGTGCTGGTTCGCAATCATTGTCCTCTTCTTTTTCGTCTTCAGTAGATGTACTAACGTACGTGTTCGCCGTCTTCGTCTTAATTGCTATTGAATCAATCTTGATCGGGGATCATTTACATTAAATAACCATATGAGAGGTTTATGATTGGTCACAATATAGAACTTACTTCCATATACATATGGTCGAAAATGTTTTACAACTCACACTATTGCGAGTAATTCTTTCTCAGTGGTACTGTAATTTTGCTCTGGGCGATTTAATATTCTGCTCGCGTAAGCAATGGGTCGTTGTCTATCAGTCCCTGTGACAATACCGCTCCGATTGCATAATCGGAAGTGTCGATGGTCACATTAAATTCTTTCGTAAAATCTGGATATTGGAGTACTGGTGCCGTCATTAATTTTTCTTTTATTGTGTCAAATGCTATTTGTTGCTCGGCGGCCCACGCGAATTTTTCCGTTTTCTTTGTTAATTTAGTTAACGGTTTTGCGATTCTGGAAAATTCGTTAATGAATTTTCTATAATATCCGGCAAGGCCTATGAATGATTGAACATCGTTGACTTTTTGTGGCTCTGGAAATTTTTTTATTTCTTGCAGTTTTGCTGGGTCAGGTGATATTTTTTCTTTTACGAAATCACGTGCCCTAGATAATTTATAATACTTCTTTGCGTAAAAATTCGCATTTGTCTGGCTGCAGCTTTAAATTCGCTTCCCGCAGGCACTCATTTGGACACGGTTCAAATGGACATGGTGCATTTGGACACGGTGCTTTTGGACACGATATCTTGCGCACGGTTTAAATGACCACGGTGCATTTGCACACTGTGCATTTGGACAAAAAAGAAATTTTATTAAAAATGTACACCTGTTATATGCACACGTAAAATTTGACCATCGATATTTGCACACGAAAAAATGTCCACTGTTCACTTGGACACGTAAAAGTTGCACACCGCTCACTTGCACATCATTCACTTGCACACTGATTACTTGCCCACCACTCATTTGCACACCAAGAAATGTGCACCGATCATTTGCACACGGAAAGATGCGCACTGATCATTTGCACATGGAAAGATGCGCACCGATCATTTGCACACGGAAAAATGCGCACTGATCATTTGCACACAGAAAGATGCACACTGATTATTTGCACACGAAAAGATGCGCACTGATCATTTGCACACGAAAAGATGCATATCGTTTATTTGCACACCGTTCAGTTGCACACCGTTCAATTGCACGTTCAATTAAACGCATATTAAATATTCATACATTGTGGCTGCGATTGCAATGTGTACATGGGTTAGCGACTTTGACGGGGTGAGCGCGGGAGGGGAATCGAAGGCCCCCCTTGCACCCGCGCGCGCGCGCGCGTGTGTGTGTGTGTGTATGTAAGGCATTCACTGCACCACATGGGTTTGCGACTTAAATGGTGTGCAATTGAACGGTGTGCAACTGAGCGGTGTGCAAATAAACGGTGTCCAAAGCACCGTGTCCAAATGAACGGTGTGCAAATGATCGGTGTGCATCTTTCCGTATGCAAATGATCAGTGCGCATCTTTCCGTGTGCTGCAACGTTACTTTCTTCGCGTCTGCAACTTCGCCGTGCTTCTCAACAAAAGGTTGGGCGCCAGGCGCGTAATTCGCGCTGCACAAAACTCGCGATACTCTCGGTACTTCGCACGACGGCCAAATGCCGGCTAGTCCGCCTCCACACGAAATGGCAGAGGGGCGAGGTTCTTTCTCGGCACGCGGAATAGGAGAGAAGAGGTCTCGCGTGAATAACTAGATCGACTGAATAATTATAATAAGCATGTATTGAAGTTAGAATGGCAACTGCGTTGCCATCGATTACAATCTAATCATTATAACGCACTGACCGGTACGGCTATAGCGTACTTAACTCAACATTCACAGTAGCTCAAAGCTTACTCTACACAGAATACAATCTACTTCAATATGACGACACACGACGTTAACAATACTTAATAGGCGATAAACGGGATAGGCCGCTACGTAACTTGCGCATTCCGTGCAGAAATCCTCATCTGCGGAAGCCCGCCTCGGTATTGCACAACCGGCTCACACTCTCGGTATGCGGCAGATGAATCCCGGCGGGTATTACTTTACGCGCTATCCCGTCGCGAGACTTTACTTCTTACGCAATTACAAAGATCGACTGTCGGCTCGACATATTCCCTGAGGGAGGAGACAATAGGCGCAATGACTACTCTATACGAGGCGAAGATCGACACGGCCCTGCTACGCGGTGACTCGACTCTCGGTATCCCGAGAATAATAAATCCGCCTACCGAACGCTCGGTAGGGTAATTAATTCTCACTAAAGGCCGGGCCGGCCGTCTTCGCTCTTACCGCGTGGTCGAAGTGGTGGCCTTACAAGCAGGGTAGCGTCGTCGATGGCCGTGGAACCGCTCTCGCTGCTATCTCGCCGAACAGTGACGAACCGTGAGCGGTCGGGGGCGCCGCGGACGCCGGCAGCGGCCCGCGCATCGATCGCGCTTCGATTTGCGCACACCGATCGCTAGTCGATGGGGGGTCCTACACCCGTCCTGCAGGATCTCAGCGTCCGAGGGCGCCTCTGGTCATGACGCCGCGTAATTTGAAGGCCGCGGATGGCACGCCACGATGTCCTTGGCTGTTTCGGCTGCTGCTGAGCCGGCTCGGGGTTGATCAGGCCCCGTCCGGCCTACTCCTCGGGGCCGTGGCTACCGCGCCGGCTGGGGCTTCCTCCATCCTGGTTGTCGGATGTAGGGGCGCATGCTTCCTCCCCGGCGTCGCCTCCGGCTGCACCGGACTGCTGCTCCTTTCTCTACAATACAGTATAACGGCAGTGTCTGTCCCCTGACTTTTACAACGTACCTCAGTACTGTATGCAATTACTTGCCCTTGCTCGCTGTCCTCCGGCTGTCCGGGGCCCCGCCGCTCGGTCGTCTATGCTTCTCATTCATCTTCCCTCGACGGCTGCTCCGTTAATCACAAAAGGTCATCTTGGCGCACCACCTCTCCCGCGGATCGCGACTTCCGCTAGGCGGATACCTACGTGTCTTAAGAACTAACAAAATCTTATTGAGAAAAGGAGAGGCCGCTCCTCCCCCGCTCGGGGTAATGAGCGGCCCCAAATGACCTTTTCCCGGCCGGGCCATCCGGCCCTTGTGACTGACGAAAAACGTCACGTCACAGTGCAAATGATCAATGCGCATCTTTCCGTGTGCAAATGATCGGTGCGCATCTTTTCGTGTGCAAATGATCAGTGCGCATCTTTCCGTGTGCAAATTATCGGTGCGCATTTCTTGGTGTGCAAATGAGTGATGTTGTGCAAGTGAGCGGTGTGCAAATGAATGGTGTGCAACTTTTACGTGTCCAAGTGAACGGTAGGCATTTTTTCGTGTGCAAATATCCGGTGGTCAAATTTTACGTGTGCATATAACTGGTGTACATTTTTAATAAAATTTCTTTTGTGTCCAAATGCACAGTGTGCGAATGTACCGTGATTATTTAAACCGTGCGCAAGATATCGTGTCCAAAAGCACAGTTTCCAAATGCACCGTGTCCATTTGAACCGTGTCCAAGTGAGTGTCATCCGTTCTCCTCTTAGCTCTGAGTCCGTTGGAGAGTATTTTTCCTTCTTGGTAAGTTTTTCGGCAATGTATCCCACCGCTACCACCAGATTTGTTATGCCTTTTATTAAGAGACACGGTATTTGGGGATCGCTGCCGTAACTCCTTGGGTCAGGTTCCACAAAGATAACGACGATTACGATTTTAAAACAATATATATATTCTTTCAAGTAAGTTACACTAATTCGTTACTTAATAAACAAATATGTAATGTCGAGCGACATACGTTCGTCGCTGTATGGTACGCAAGTAAGCCCGCTCGTTATCTTTAAATCGGTGTTTATATATCGATTTTGGACGTGTAACCGGGGAGGGTACTTCTGGGAGGGTCACTGGCCTTCGGTCAGTGCACTTGCTTAACCAGCAATTATTAATATTCTTTTTACTATAAATCAATTGTTAATTAATATTTTAACATTGATTAGACTTGTATAAATTATATAACTAATAAAAATGCATTAATAATCAATATCTAGGCATTAAATATTTGTATAAATTGCGTAATTAATAAAATTAGTTGTAAATTAATATTTTTATTTAATATAGTAATTATGACTTTAATATTAACCATTATTAATTATTTATAAGTAATAGAAATGAATACATATATATAATATTTAGACGTTTGCAATTAAAATATCATTAGTGAATATTCTATCATAAGTAATATTTCATCGCTAGTGCTTATGTGATTTTTATAATAATTTTGCATTCTTCCTATAGAGGTTCGCATTCATTACAGTGATAGTCAGCCATCTTGTGTACATTGCAATTGCTTTAGTGACATGGCCTTGAGAGTTTCTTTATTAATTATGCATTTGGAAAAGCCTTAATAAAATTATTCTTTTAATTAATAAAACAAAAAATCTCAGGATGAAGAAAATATTAAAGGTAAGGTAGAAGAGAATTTTCCATGGTTTATTTTACCATATATACATAGTGTATCAGAAAAATTTAATAACATATTAAGAAATACGAAATTGAAGCTGTCGTTTTTCAGTAAAAATAAATTGCAAAAATATATTACAGTACAGAAAAATTCTTTACCGACAATATATAAGAAAAATGTGGTATATAAATTAAATTATAAGGATTATGATGCATCATATGTGGGCCAGACAGGCAGACAATTAAAAACAAGAATCAAAGAGCATGAAAAAAACATCAGATAGAATAATGCTATTAGCTCGGTAATTACTGACTACAGGATGCGTCACAACCATGGATTTGATTGGAAAGGAGTTAAGATTCTGGATACTGAAAAAAATTAAACAGAAGATTAATTTCGGAAATGCTATATATTAAAAAACAAGAAAACGACCTCAACCTTCAAATTGACACGGAGTTATTAAACAAAATGTATTTACCTTTCATTAAAAAACAAAATGTATGAAAATGATTGTGCCTCTTACTAACATGACACTTGCGACAACAACAACGGTTAAAATCCACAAATACACCTCACTCGCTTCGGAGACATCATAACGTTCAGTTCCGTTCTTATACGAAAGTATTTAGTGCCTTAATATTGCAATAGACATTAACTGATTAATGGTATAATTATTTTTATCAATGGATTGCGTCGTGACACACTTATTTACTGTTCTACGGCTTTTAAATTTGCGCTAAAGATGGTTTGTGATCCTGAGGTGAATTTTATTGATATAGCCAGTTGTTCTTAAAATCGAAGTCTCTATTATTTTTTCATATAATCAGTCCCTTCATCCGGCTTTGGAACCGGCTGTGTTGGTTGAACTCAGCTCTGGATCGCTATACAATTTATACTGGAAAATTGTTTTGGCACTAAAAATTGCACAAAGTGAACCAAAACGTTTGCTAACTATTATTTTCACGATTAAAGCCATTTAATTATTACTTGGCGTGTAATTTATTTTTGCGCACGGACAACAGCGCTGACTACGTATGACCCTTCTTAAATCTTTTTTTTTAATTAATAAAAATTTTTTACTTGACGGAATTCTGTTAAAAAATGATTACAAAGAACTGTATAAGTATTGGTGAGAATTGTCACTAGAATTATCATAAGTATTCAGCACGACACTTTTTGTCCGAGTGTCATATCTAATATTAAAAGTGTTTAATCATGTTTAAATTTAAAAATGTATAAAAAAAGGAAATCATTACAATTTTTTTGTTATCACACATAATGGTAGAACTCTGGCAGTACTATCTGGAATTGGTATTAAAAATATTAATATTGTTACGCGCGCGCTCGCGAAAATGAAAGACACACTCTTTAACTCTCAAATTTTATTTCCGAAAGAACAGAGACGTCCGTACAGACGCGAGAACGAGATTCAACTCATTTGTTATTTATTCTCAATCATCCGTTGTTAACGAAATCGAACCGACAACCGGCCGATCGATAATTCCGAACGGTCCAACAGCTGACTCGCGCTCGAGAGTTGTACCAGGCGACGCGCGTAACAATATTGCTTTCTTGTACTTTAAAGAGATGGCATGTTAACTTCACAAAGTTAGTACAATCTTAACTTTTATTTTTTTCATGTAAGAATTGCAAAACTCCTTTTTTATTTTTATAAAGAAGTTGAAAATTACGAAAAGTGCTATTAGAACTGTAATTTTTTTTATATTAATAGAATGTCGTGTCAGCTTCACAGATTCTTAGTGTGGTCGGTAGTGAGTTATGGTGTGGAAATATGGACATGGAAGAGGAAACAAGGGATAAAGAAATTGCAAAAAAGATACTTGAGAGTGTTCAAAGTAGAGAAAAGCGTGCCGGGTTACATGATCTGTGAAAAAATGCAAAGAGACAGTTTAGAAAAGAAGGCGGGAATAAAAGTATGAGGAGGCAATAATTTAAAAAAGTTAGAGAAGGGGAGTGAAGGAGAATTAGCTAAAAAGTTTTAGGAAGAAATAAAGGGATGCAAGAAAGGATAGAGCAAGGGCAAGATAAGAAGAAGAAAGACGAAGGTTGTACAAAGATAGATGTTGGGAAGTAGAAAAGATGAACAGATTGAGAGAAGAAGGTCTGTTGAGGACTGAGGTGATAAAAAAGATGAAGAGTAGGCAGAGAAAAAAAAGATGAAAGAGAATTATGGGTTCAAAATATAATAAGTGGTGCGGAAGAGTGAAAGGGGTACCAAAATTCCTCAGGAAGAATTGGAAGGAGAAAAGATTACAGAGGGTGTCAAGATACAGATTGGGAAGTAGGATGAGAAGTGGAAGATATTGGAAGGATAAGGAAAGTAAGAGTTGTAGATTATGTGGATGGAAAGAAGAGACATATGATCATATATGGGAAAAGTGTACTAACTGGGAGGCAGAAAGAGGTTTGCAGGAAATGATGGAGAAAAACTGAACAAATTGAGAGAGGAGGAGAGGAGGAAGCAGAAGACAGAGGTGGAAAAGAGGTATTTCTGGGAGGTGGGAGAGGAATATGAATAGTTGAGAATAGTGAAGATAAAGGAGCGATAAAAAAAATGCAGCGGAAGCGGAGGTCAGGGTGTGAATGTGAAACCGAATGACTGGGAATGAATAAAGGTATGGTATGGTCTCCCCCTGCCCCTCTCCTCCTTCCCTCCCTCTCTCTCTCCCTCTCCCCCTCTCTCTCTCTCTCCTCTCTCTCTCTCCTCTCTCCTCTCTCTCTCTCTCTCTCTCTCCTCTCTCTCTCTCTCTCTCTCTCTCTCTCTCTCTCTCTCTCTCTCTCTCTCTCTCGGTAGAATATGTTAGAGCGTTTGATGTATATATTATTCCTTTATTAATTGTAAACATGATTAAGAGTTGTAACCAGAGTAGGAGTCCGCCTGTACTCTGCAAGGGATCAGTGAATAAAGATATTGATTAATTATTAACCCTTTATATTCTTGAATCTATAGACATTTAGTAATTTTTATTTTCATACTACATCAGACTTCTTTAACTTTTATAACTTGTTTATTTTTTAAAATTCTTGAATATTTCAATTATATTGAATTCGCAAAATTATAATTGTTCTATAAGCTTCGTCAAACCTTTGCAACATTGCAATTTAAGTACAATCATATATATATGTATATATTTTTTACTTATCGGTTTTAACATTAAAATACTTTGGAATTAATTATAACAAAATTTTGTTATTTTGCCTTTTTGTACTTTGTAACAATTTTAATAGAGTTCAAGATCACAATCAAGATCCTCACGCCGATCTTTGCTTTGCTTATATACATACACACACACACACACACACACACATATATATATATATATTAATTTATTTATTTAATAAAAATCGCTACTCACACTTCTTCATTGTTTGCACTTAAAGAAACTCGAAATTAATAATGCTGTTGTGATTTTACAATTGAAAAAAGTCATTTACAATATATAGAACTAAACATAATTCATATAACAGTTATATTATATAATATATAATAAATTAATTTACTTTAAAATTACATATAAATGTAATTTATTTCATGCGCAATAAATATAATTATTTAATACTAATAAATATATTTAATTAATACAATAATCAATATTAATTCTACTAAATATTTCATCAATAATACGCATTGATACATATAAAGCATAATCAATTAATGATTTTAGATCCTCCATTAAAATACACATTTTAATTTTCGTATATTTTACGTTTTTTTCTGCATGAGTTTTTACATTTTTTTTTAAGTGATAATACCTAAAAACTTAAATCAAATTTCGTTATTTATCAACACACACACCCACTGACTAAAAAATTTATGTTATAATATATTATAAATATTATTACTTAATATTTATATTATAATAAATTACATAATTTTTGCATCTATCTTCTGTAATACTTGTCTTAATTCTCTTTCAAAATATTATATACAATTATTTGTAATTATATTTGTTACATACAAGATATTCTTAAAAAAATGTAGAATTTAAAGTTTCTTTTTTTCCATTAATTAAGACAAATATTAATTCATATTCACACTTTTAACAAAAAAACTTCGCAAACCCGGAAATTAATATTTTAACAAAACTGCATAAACGTGGGGGATAATTATAAATACATGAATTTATAAATTTTAAGTAGCGGCCCAGAAATTGTTTATAGGGGTAAAACTATCCTTCAAAGATAGAAAGTTCTTTGACTATTTTCAAAATATCTCGTAAACAAAATATCGAAAAATGTCTTATATAAAAATTTTATAATAAAAATACATATATCTTTTTAAATACACTGTTCGTTCTTCAAAAAAAAATTATATTAAAAAATTAATCACCCTTTCCTAAAAATAATTCACCCTTTGTATTCTTTTTATGACAGATTATTTATTACACTAAAATTCAGATTATAATAAAATTTGAAGTAATAGGGGTACATGAATTTATAAATTTTCAATAACGACCCAAAAACAGTTTAAAGAGGTAAAATCACCCTTTAAAAACACAGTTTTACAACTTTTTTTAAAATATCTGATAAACTAAAATCGAAAAATGTGTTATACAAAAGATTTATAATTGAAGTATTTCTATTTAAAAGTGCTATTTGTTATTTAAAACAATTTACTCTTCGTACTTTCTATGTCTAACATAAAATTATATTATTATAAAGTTAATACATTTTTATTCCACGTGTATTCATGTGTATTTATAAGTAGTTTATATAAATTGTAAAAATATTAAGCAAAAATATTGGTTCTACAATTTACGGGTATATGCACGTAAACGTGTAAGCGTTGGTGGAATGTTCGTAATTTGGAAAAAAATAATTAACATATTAAGAACATTCGCAACATTTACGTTTAACATTATGCTTCGATTTATTAAAAGCTTTTTTAACTATCTGACAGAATAATTTGGTCAAAATAATCTTTCGCTCTATAATCAATCATTACACTTATTGGTTCGTATTGAAAATACACGTACCAAATATGATTTATATACTAGTCTTTTCATAATAACATAATAATAGCATGATAATATCATACTAATCAAAACATTTTGTGTATGACGTATATCAGCATAAAACGTGATATTAAAATAAAAATTATATTAAATTTTACGTTTTGAATGTTACGAATTAATTATCCACTGCATAATTATCACAAATTTTAGTGCAATAAATATTGTTATATAAATGTTATATAAAAAGTACAAAGGAATATGGAAAAGAATAGAGAAAAAAGACCAAGAAGGAAGAATATGCTTCGTGAAAGGAATTATGAAGAGAGCGATGGGCAGGGTAGCGGCGATAAGAGGGATAGAGGAAAGAAAGGAGAAAGCAGGGAGATGGGTTTTGATAACGGAGTAGGAAGAGTTAGCGAACAAGGAGGAAATTTTACAAAGGGAATAAAAGATAAGAAAGAAATGGGGGATGGGGATAGATGAGGACTTAACAATGGAGGAAAGAAGGCTAAGATTTAGATAAGGAGAATAATGAAGGCAGCAAAGAGGAAGAGGGCAAAAAAGAAAAGGATAGTGATAACGAATAGAGAGATATGGGTAGAAAGTATGAAATGGAATTGAGATGAGGAAGAAAAGAAATGGAAAGAGAAAGGGAGGATGCGCAAGGAGGGAAGAGTAATAATAAGGTGAGGAAGGATATGTGGTGGGGACAGAAAGGATAAGGACAGAGAGAAAGTAGAAAAGGGTAGGTGCAGAGGGAGGGGTGTGGATAATAGATTGTGAGGTCGCGAAATGGCCAGATCACGGAAAGAAAAGAGGGAAAATATGGTTAAATTGATGTACCTAAGTAGCACGGTAGGTCGACTGAAGCATTCTAAATTCCACAAACTATAAAGCAGTTACAACCGTTCTCCCTACGTTCCTCAATGCTAGCAAGTCGTAATCAACGATAGAAGATTAAATGTTACTCTAGACCATTCCTACATGCATCCTACTAGGACGTATATAGAATGCTTTTGGCAGACATTTGTTGATGAATTCATCGTGCAAGAATTAAAGTAATTTTGTAGAACACAAATGTAGCGAAAAATAGATAGCGTCTTCATTTAATTCACTATGCATGAAAAATTGTCAAATATTATTCGCATACAGTTGTATCTACTCGTGCTACCCGGGGTAATTGCGTTTATGAAAATTGTAAAGTTGGGTATTTAAAGGATTTGGTGCACCTTATAAAAACACTCCAGCAATCCCGAGAGGGGAGTCCGAAATAAAGATTCATACATACATACATACATACATACATAGAGAATACAAAGAATACATTTCTAAAAATAACTTTTTTTTTAATAAACAGCATATGTAGAAATGGATAATTTTAGCGCAAGACTTTTATATGAAACATTTTTCGTTTAGTTCACGAAATATTTCAAAAAATTTTATTTTTAAAAGATAGTGTCTCCTTAAAACCGTTTTCGGACCACTACTAAAAATTTATAAATTCATGTTTTTTCCTTCCGCACACCCTCTCTACGTATATGCCAAGTTTAATTACAATCTGAATTTCCGAGTTTGCAAGGTTCCCTTATACGTAACGTTATATTTGGTTAATTATAAATTTAAAATTTATTTAATTTGAAGTGTGTGTGTGTATATGTATATTTTACATAAATACAATGTAATGTTAAAAGTATATTCAAAAGAAAATAACAAAAAGAATAAATTTCAAAATTGTGATTATGTCGATTTATTTGTTTAAAGTCATTATATTTTCTCACGATTAGAGTTACTTTTAAATATATTTGTAAATATATTTTTAAAGTGCATATTTCTTAAGCATATAATTAATTCTTAATATAATTGAACATTTTATTTTTTATGGAAGATCAACACAATAATATCTTACATAAGAAGAATCTACAATAAGAAACTCTATATTATATATCAATTTTTTTGTTATGCATTTTTATCTTTGTAAAGCCTCAATATTATTTAGCTCTATTTTTATCTCTAAAACAATTAACGATATTGGATACTATAATTTCTGTTTATACAATTTTGCATATCTTATTTAAAAAATAAAACGAAAGTTAAAATTAAATAAAATAAGTTATTACTTTTATCCATAAACCTGTAATATTTGCTAATTTTAAAGGTTTATAAAAAATATTAACAATAATTAATAAATAATTATATCTGCAAATAAACAAAAATATAATTGTGAATCATTCTAATGTATACATAAATCTATACAAATCGCATTAAAAATTTGTCATTACAGAAGGAATGAATTTTTATTTTAAGAAATTATGACAATGATCGGTAAAGTATAAAAATCTACATTAATAATAATAATCAATGTCTGTATTTAGAATTTCATAATATAATAAGGTAATACTTTACAGACATCGTAAATAATGATTTAGATTTTTAATTCATTGGTATAAAAATTCTTGAAATTTAACTCTTAATAATCACCCTGTGATTATTACTGTGAATCACCAACAAATTTTCACATCGATATTACGGTTTTACAACTGAATAAACACATCAATTTTTTTAAGATTTTATAATTGGATAACACTCTTCAATAATAAATCACAACATTTTTGCCTCAGAATCACCGAGTTCAATCTTCAAAGTAAACATACTTTTTGGAGCATCCAGTATCAAACTGTTTTTTCTTTTAAAATATCGTAGACTCAGAGTAAAACCCTAAATTTCTAGGTAAAATTATAAAAAATTAAAAGTTACAAATTTTTGAGTAAAAAGTGTTTTTTGAATTTTTTTCAAAGGATTTCTCAATACTTCAAACATGAAAATTGATTATTTAAATTACGAAAACATGTTTTTCAATGTATCAAATGTATCAATGTATAAAAACATGTGTTTCAATAATTATAAATCAAAATTATGTCTAAGAATTTTTATTTGTTGATAGAACGTATACTTTTGATGCAGTAAGTGTTAAAATTCATTGGGATCAAAATGATTCCATTATTATTACATTTTTCGAAAGTGTGATTACTAACAGTCAAGGATATGTAGAAGCAAAAAGTGAAAGATCCAAAAATTTATTTAGCTTATAGAAACGCGATACATAGGACAATACAATACAAATTTATGATATTAATACGATACAAATTTATGATATGAAAAATTGGAATCAAAGATTTAGAAAACAGAAAAGTGGATTTTGTAAAAAAAACGTTGTAAAAAAATTTTTCTAAATTTATATATTCTTGAATTTTTTTTCCGAAATTCTTAATTCTCTTTTTTAATTTTTTAAAAATATCCCTAGTAGCACAATACATTGGCAAAATATTGACAAATATTGATTAAATATTGATTTTCTTGGAAATGTATTGGCCAAACTATTTCCAATGTGGTGCCAATATTGATCATACAATATATGCCAATATACTGCCAATATTATACATTAATTGCATTTTAATATTAGGTTTATGTTGAAACAGTATTTGCCAAGATTTCCCAATATAATTTCAATATTGATCATATAATAAATGCAAATAGACTGTCAATATTGTACATTAATTGCATTTTAATATTAGGTTTATGTTGGACTGTATTGGCCAAGATTTTCCAATATAATTCCAATATTGAATACATGTTAATGTACTGCCAATATTACATACCAATAATTATACGGTATTGCATTTACATTGGAAATACATTGGCCAAGATTTCCCAATAAAAAGCGAATATTGATTACACAATAAATGTTAACATACTGCCAAAATCAGAATATTACACACTAGTACATGTAAATAATTTACATTTATAGTCTTGTATTTTCTGAAATAGACAATATTAACTTTATGTTTAAAATATTTATCAGTCAAATAATTAACTTACTAGATTGTACTTACATTACATTAAAAGTGCACTTTACATTAAAAGTGCATTACACAAGATTGTAGCATCTTAATCAATTAGTTGCGCGCGCGCGAGTGTGTGTGCGTGTGTGCGTACGCGCGTATGCATGTGTGCGTGTGTGCATGCGTGCATGTGTGTGTGCGTTTTTATTCCGCATTTATATAAATATAATTTAACTATACATGTTGTTTATCTCTCTGACAATATCTATTGAATTGATCTATAACAAATATGTATATATATATTCATAAGCATCAAGTGCTTATAGATCATCAGGTTAGTTTGCATAGGAATTTCGAAATGAAGCATCATCGGCAGTGGCTGACCATTAGATGGGTGACCATTTTTCCGATTATAGAAATTAAACAATGGATGAATACGTCGACTAGGTTTGGATGACTCACTTACACAAAATTATCATAGAAATTAAGCGACATTAGATTTGTGAATTTAGGTATTTATGGAAATAGTTCAAATGTTTTCAATTTTTTTTACTGGATTTGTTGTCCTGGAATTGGATAAATATTGCCTTTTAATATTGGTCCAATATTATTGAACCAATATTGGCTAAATAAAACCAAGCGTCTTTACCAATATTAATCCAATATTGGGAAACAATTCGTACACAAAATATTTCCAATTATTTCCCAATATTGCACTATTGTTTTGTACTACCAGGGATTCCGTTGTTAAATCCTTAATGCTTTATATTGTTCAATTTTGAATCCTTTTAATTCATAAATTCTTGGATCCCTGCATCTCAAAATTTTTTCATTAATTTTACGTTCTTAATACATACTTAGATTTTTTGTATTACTTTTGATATCTAGATCTTTAGTTATGTTATATTTGACTTTTATTTTGTCAAGTCTTTATTTTAAAATCGAATAGTTTTCAGCTCTATTTGAATATTTTAGTTTTTCTCTTTAGTATACATTTCAGCAAATTAATATACTATAAATAATTATATATTATGTTATATATAATTTAATTATTATAAAAATCAACTAATAACTAAACAGGCAATTAAACCAATACTGGATGTTGTTGTATTAAATGTACTATATAAACCTGACAAATAAATGATTCAATTTTCAATCAGATTATTATCAATATTAAAATACAAACATAAAGCGCAGACAAATAATACATAGTTGAAGTCAAAACAGAATAAACATGTAACAATTTTCTTTCAATAAGTTAATGCAAACAACCCAGGTAGCAAGGTGACGTTAATACGACGTCAATAATTCGTTATTTAAGGTTGCAGATGTCATATTACCAAATTAAGACGTAATAGTAACGTCATTTTTTGACATATTAATTACGTCAGTCATTTATCCATCCTACAACGTATTTCCGATGCCATATTCTTGACTAATTAATAACGTCAGTTAATTGATCATTTTACGATGTATTAATAAGGTTTCATTAGTGACTAATTACTAACGTTAACTATAATTCTTTGTAATAATTGACGATTTGACCTCAAATGACGAATTATTGAGGTCTAGTGGACGACACCTTGCTAACTACAACTATTAATCATTATTTAAAGATTGGTTAATAAACAACATTATTAAAAGTAATACAATATTTTATATAATTAATACTATCAATATTTTAGAATCATTTCAGACAGCACATAATATTTATGATAAATATTTATTAATATTTATTTTTTCACAATAAATATTTTACACATATTTTATATACACGAAGAAAAAATCTTTATTCAACATATTATTAAAATATAGATTAAATATTTTATATAATATTTATGGTAAATAAAAGATAAAGATTTGTATAAGTAATATTTTGTAAATATTTATAAATATTTCATAAATATTTTTATAATATTTGATAAATCTTTATGATTTGTCAAATCTAAGACCACAAAAAAATATTTATAAAATATTTGGATAAATATTTATAAAATATTTAAATAAATATTATAAACATTTTATAAATATTTTATAAATATTGCGTTCTGTTTGTGGTCTGAAGTATAATAATATTTAGCTTTATCAAAAGAACAGAGCAAAAACATATTTTTATAAGTTATTCCACATGTTATTTCGCATATGTAAAAATCAGGAAAAAACCTGTAAATTTTTATTTATTTATAAAAATATTAGTTAACTACAAGTTTCATGTTTCTCACATCTATTGAACTGATCTATAACAAATATGTATTCATGAGCATCAAGTGTTCACGGATCATCACAAAGTGCTAGGTAGCGTACGATCTTCGAAGTCAAGCAACGTCGACGGCGCGGCGGTTCAGAGTTGGATGGGTGACCGCGGAAGTTAGGCAATCCCAAATGTGACTATGGTATGGTGGGTCACGATGCTTGTTGAGAAACAACGTAAATTTTTTTTTTACATTATAATTATGTTATTTCGATATTTTCATAATGCAAGTACTACATATATAGGACGTGTACCCAAAATATTTTCTAAAATGTCAAAATAACGGCTTTTACTATCTGGGATAGTCATAAAAATGACGTTAAAATGTCGTCTTTATTAGATGTAATCTAAAAACCTATGTTTTGTCATAAAAATAACAATAAACTACCGTCAAATGTACGATACTAGCTTCTTGAAAATGACGTGAATAATATGAAAATAATGACGTATTTTTGACGTCAATATATGACGTCGTTAATATGAGACAAATGTACGTCAGTTTTACGACATTTAGACGTCATTTTATCTCGACATTATGACGTCTGGTTCGTCATAAAATGACCAAAAAATGCCGTCAATTAGACGACATCTTGCTACCTGGGAGTGTAATCAGATCCGTAAACAAAAATACCCTGTACCCCAATAAAATAGTTACGTGACATCCACGTGGAATCTACGTGATTTACATGGATTACGTGGATGCAGGTTTTCTACAAGTTATCCACGTGGATGCAATGTTTTTTTTTCATCACTTTATCAAATTCTTTTATCCTCGAAATATCTATTAAATTTTCTGTGGATATATCTGTTAAGAAATATTTATAGGGAATTTACATGAATATTTAGAGGATAAAAAACTTCGATGTATTGATGTAAAATGAATGTTGTGTCACTCCAAAACAAAAATAATTTGTAGATAAATCTGGATCCATGTAAAATTATTTGTATTAAAAATTAAGATTGCTCAAAATAATATACTGCATCATCGTAATATATATACATGATTTTTAAGTGATATAATTAATTTATAAATGTTATAATTTTTATATAATGCAGACAAAATAAACTTGTATTAAATATGACTTTATATTTAATAATATTACTGTGGAAGTGTACAAAAATACGAAACAGTCTCTTTAAATTTTTTAGAGTAAAAATCTCACTCGAAATAATGTGGGGTGACACGAGTTATTCGAATTGGAGTTGATTCTCACTTTTATAGAATTAATTTTTTCACTCTTTATCTTTATAAAAAGTAAAAATTTTCATTTTTTATTTTGGAGAAAATGTTTTCTAGGAGTAAATTTCACTCGTAATATAAGTCACTTTACTGTGTTTGTGCTGTAGAACACAACGGTGTAGTACACGGCGCCGCCGAGGGCGGTTTAACTCATTCGGGAGTAAAATGCAGCCGACGTACATATAGACCCGCAGCACAAATTTCACTCTTTTGGAGTGACATTTCACTCCAAAAAATTCAAAAAGTACGTGTATACTACGAGAATGTTTCTAAAGTTTGTAAAATTTTTACATGGTTTCTATGTCGAATCTATGATCACATCCACATAGATTCTAGTACTGCTTTGGAGCGGATGTTTACGTAGATTTCACGATGCCGATCCACATTAATATGGATATCACGTACTGTTTTATTGGAGTAATATATGTCGAAGTTTAAAAAACGTAGATGTCGAGGACAGTCAAATTCTTTAGTTACGCATTCTTTGCGATGTGAAAATGGATTGATTATGCTGTAGTTAAAACAATGTGCTCAATCAATGAGTTTTCTAAACTTTGACATCCATTACGGGACGTTCTTATCTTATGGATCTCCGTTAATTACATCGTTTGTTTTAACTATTATTGAAACAAAATTGTTACATATCTATTCTGTTCCGACTTCAATTGTATATTATTTACCAGCGCTCTATGTTTAAATTTTAATATTGATAATGATCTGATTACAGATCGTTTATTTATTAGATTTATCGACGTAATACATTTAATACAACAACATTCAGTATTGGCTCATTTGTCCGTTTCTCTATTAGTTGATTTTTATCATTAGAGACTTATAAAATATATTTAATTTATAATTACTATATAGGGTGTTTGGTAAAACATTATGGGATGTTTATAAGCAGATAGAGCGCATTAAACTGAATAGAAAAGTCCTTGTAAAATTTGCTGTATTAGCCCGGCCTACCGGCAAATGCAAGCGCACCAAACGCCCGGTCGGTTCCTCAGCGTTTGAGCCTTGAGATTGCTAAGCGCGCGGGAGGAGTTGTTACAACAAGCGGCAATGGCTACGCACGAGCGACGCGTAACGCTGGATTCTCCTTTTGAGTTATGATAGTTCCTTACTTTTTTAATGAAAATAAAATTTTCTAATAACAAAAAGTATGTGTGTACGTTGTACGTGTACATACATGTGTACAAAAAAATATTATTGTAGTCGAATAATATAAATAGTTCTAATGCTTAAAGAAGCGATTACTAAATTTATTTTTTTTAATAAATAACGATTATTATTAATAAAAGATATATTTTTCGATGACAGTTTTAAACATCGTAAATTGTCATTATAAATTAAAAAAAAAACTGTTATGTGCTCGAAAAAAGCTTTTATACTTTTTCAAAAAATATTACAAAATTTTATCGATTAAAATCGAAATAACAACTAAATAAAATTTTGTTTTATCTTTATATTCTTAATTAAAAATTAAATAACTAGGAAATTTATATTTTTAATAAAATTAATCCCCGTGATAGACTTATAATACACAGAGAAAATTTTATAGTAAAAATTACTATAAAGTAAGCAGTAAACGCGGACCAAGGAGGAATTATAGAAATTTTTATTATGTTTTTCATCAAATTACGATAGTAGTATTTACATCACTTATATGGTTTAATTCTCTGAAATTTCTTTTTACAATTTGTGGGGATAAACTTCCGAATAGGTCGGACCCCCGATTTATTTGAAACTTTGTATTCTTATGTATTTTGACTCGCTGATTACGAATATGATAGTGAAAATTGGCGCAAATTTGATTTTCATGGCGGAAACTATGAAAAAACCATAAAAATGTTTTTTTCCATTTATTTCCGTAAATAATAAGAATTTTGAAAAATACTTGAAATAAAAGTTGTAGATCTCATCGAAATACACATTTTATGTCCTATTAATTTTTGCCGTAAAGACAATAGTTTTTGAGAAAAACGACGTTAAATGTTCAAAACCTCATATAACTCATCTAACACAATTCGAGTTTTATTAGTTAATTTTATTTGTTAATACTGGAATGGGGTGAGCCTCGCTCATGTGTTTTCTGTACCATTGGAATTTTGACTTTCCATGCGAAGCATGATCTACCCATACCTTTTTACCTGTGATGTAAGTTTTTGGACGCTAGCACCAAAATGGTCTTGTTAGTGGGGAGGCTTTTATGGGATAATTTGATTTCTATGCTTTTTTTAGAGCTAAAAAAAGCTCACTAAGCTAAAGATGGCCTTGAAAAGAGAAAGAGGCCGACTACTCCTAGTTTATTTTTATACTCTCACCCACAGGTGGCGGAATGTTACTAGGTGGAAGTAGTCGGCCCCTCCCCTCCGCGGGGGCTTCGCCCCCGCTCCGGGTAGGGGCCTCAGATGGCTGAAAGTGGGGATTAGTCGGAATAGGGATGGTTACAAATCCTCCCAAAAGTCGCAAATCCATGTGGTACAGTACAAGCGTGGACGTTGTTTTGCTCTGTAAGCAGGGGGGGGGGTGTGGATGGACTTCGCTAAGCGTGGACCTTGTTTCGCTCTGTAAGCAGGGGGGAGTGTGGATGGACCTCGCTACGCGTAGAAAGTCACAAACCCATGTGGTACAATACAAGAGTGGACGTCCAGTATTAACTCTTCCAGTATTAAAAAATAAAATTAACTAATAAAACTCGAATTGTATTAGATGAGTTATATGAGGTTTTGAACATTTAACGTTGTTTTTCTCAAAAACTATTGTCTTTACGGCAAAAATTAATAGGACATAAAATGTGTATTTCGATGAGATCTACAACTTTTATTTCAAGTATTTTTTAAAATTCTCATTATTTACGGAAATAAATGAAAAAAAACCATGATTTTTATGGTTTTTTCATGATTTCCGCCATGAAAATCAAATTTGCGCCAATTTTCACTATCATATTCGTAATCAGCGAGTCAAAATACATAAGAATACGAAGTTTCAAATAAATCGGGGGTCCGACCTATTCGGAAGTACACCCGAATATTCTTTTCAACCATTAAATATAAGGTAATTATTTAAAAAAATAAAAGTAAAATTAAATAATTTTTTAACACTGGATTTTTTAAATACCAGAATCATATTTTTCTACGTGTGCGTGTATAGCAATTGGCATGAATAGCAATTGCGATATAAAATCGCGAGCTAAGGAATCATTTTCTTGTCACAAAAAGGAAAAAATGATTATTCTTTAGCTCGCGGTTGTATGTACACACACACACACACACACACACACACACACACACACACACACACACACACACACACACACACACACACACACACACACACACACACACACACACACACAAATTTCTCACTCTTGCTATATTAATTTACCCGTCTTTTTCAAAAATTACTATACGTCCAGGATGTCCCTGAATACTATTTTAGTATGTCCTGAAGACTTTCGTAGGATGTCCTGAGACCTCTCTTAGGACGTCCTAATGACTGTCTTAGGATGTCCTGAGGATTGTTTTAGAATGTCCTGAGGACTGTCTTAGGATGTCCTGAGGACTTTCAGGATATCATATTCTTAGAACATTCTGTGCTATCTAAAATGTCTGGTATTTATACGGTCATTATATTTAAGTTTATCTTCAGACATTTTGTAGCTAATGAAACTTTTTATACAATATTTTAAGAATAACGTTTTCAGCTAGAATACATATATCCTCAGGACATCCCAAGGATGTCCTCAAGACATGAGTAAAATTTTAATTTATATTAATACTATTACAGAATCTAACATTCTAAACTTACTTTAGAAGTCAAATTTATACATAAAATATTTATATAAAATATTTACAATAATACAACTATTATATCCTGACAAGATCCCAGGACATCCCGGGATATATTCAGGATGATCCTGAGGACGTCCTATGCTATCTGGGTATGCACTTGATAAGGACCGAAACCAACGGTCGAGACGTTGTGCGCTATTTATTGAATATATTTGAGGCCAGTCAAGTCAAACATAATAGTTACATTGTACATACTAAAAGTTTCTTGCATTAAATAAATATTGTTTATAGGCTTTCAAATATTTTATAAATTCATATATTCGTAAATCTACACGGAGAAAATTTTATAGAAAAATTATATATGATTTATTATTTACGATAGTAACTACGAATTGTAAGAAGAAATCAGCAATTTCAAAGAATTAAACCATATGAGTGATGTAGATACTATCGTAATCTGATAAAAAACATAATAAAAATTTCCATAATTCTTCGTTAGTCCGCGTTTACTACCCAGATAGAAAAGCATGAGATTTGGTTACGAAAAACTAATAAGGCCAAGTCGCGATATCGAAAAAATGTTAATGCAGTTCTTGGCAATAATTTTTGTAACAGTTAGTTGCAAAAAAATTTTTTTTACAATTTGTTATAAACAAATTAACAAATAATTATCCTAGCCTAAAATAAACCACGATGGAAACATGTATAATATGTCCATGTTTATAACAAATAATATAATGTTTATAATATATATGTTTCTTGTTTATAACAAATTATTAAAAAAATTTTTTGCAACTAATTTTTGTTGCAAAAATTCGTTTTTTTCATCAAAACGATCGTTTTTTAAGTTATTTCACATGCTATTTCTTGTATATGAAAATTAATAAAAAAATGTGTTAATTAATATTTATTTATAAAAATATAATTTAACTAAACATGTTTCATCTTTTTAACATCTATTGAACTGATCTACAACCCATATGTATAACATATAAGTATCCACAAACATCAAGGGTTCATGGATCAAGGTGTCAGTTCCTGTACGATCTTAAAAGTCAAGCAGCGTTCAAGGTGGTTCGCAGATGGATAGGTGACCGTTTTTTCGATTGCAGAAAATGCTGTAATAATGACCAAATCAGGCATGCCGAATTTGACGTTTGGTTCTGATCTGGATATGGTTCATAATATGACTCCTAAATTTTTATTTTTATTACATCCCTTATCAGAATCAATTGGGAGTTGCCAGATCTGGCCCGAATACGGCATACATGATCTGGCCCGAATCGGCATACCTAGATTTTCATATAAGGCCCTGTTAATATTTGCTTATAGGACCCTGATAATTTTTCCTTTAAGGTGCTCTTAAACCATTTTTTCACTTCCTTTTCAAGTCCTACTTATATATCTTTACTAGGGCCTAATTAATTTTAAGGAAGCCTTATCAAGGCCTTATCAGTGCCCTATTACATTTTCTACTCGGGATGTGACCTCGAGGAATTTTACTATACTTTTTAGTAAAATTAACTAAAAGTATAGTAAAATTTACATTATCCCACAATTACCAGATTTTGAAGATAAATTTTAAGAGAAAATTCTCTCCGCATATAGTAATTACGCAAATAAATTGAAAATGTATTTTTCAATACAATGTCATAATAATTACGTCAATAAATTGAAAATTTATTTTTTAATATAATGTCGCAATACTTATATAGACAATAAAATTCAAAATTTATTTCCTAATATAATGTTGTGATAATTACGATAAGATTCGAAAATTATTTCTCAATACAATGTAATAATTACGTAAATAAATTCAAAATTTATTTTTTAATTCAATGTCGTAATATTTACGCAAAGTAATTTTCAAATTTGTTTTCATCAAAACATATGCGTTTTGTAGTCTCACTTGCAACAATTATTGCGAAATTGAAGTAAATAGAAGATGCAATAATTATGCATTTATTTTTCAATTTTCTTATCTGGGTACTTACCATAATAATTTTTACTATAAAGTTTTCTCTGTGTATTATAAGTCTATCACGGAGATTAATTTTATTAAAAATATAAATTTTCTAGTTATTTAATTTTTAATTAAGTATATGTGACCCCGGCTGGGTTGAGGGTTCGACTAGCGTACACGATTACTCGGTCCCCTTCGAGGAAATTCTGTGTTAAACCGCGCCTAAGCCTGACATGCTCGCATCTGTCTGGAGTATGGATTGTCGATCGAAATCGGGGCACGCACGTACCGGCGCGGTGGTCAGTGTGCGTTTTAGCTCGTTAAAGGCGTGTTCCTGCGCGGTCCCCCACTGCCACGGTGCATTCTTTCGTGTCAAGCTGGTTAGCGAGGCGGCGATTGTGGCGAAGTCCTTAATAAACTGCCAGTACCACGAGGCGATCCCGAGAAATTGCCGCACTTGTCGGACGGTCCTCGGCGGTTCCCAACGGGCGATCGCGCTGGTTTTCTCGGGATCGGTGCGGATGCCGTCGCGGTCGACCACGTGTCCCAGATACGTCAGCTGGTCCACGCCGAACTTATATTTCGCGGGGTTGAGGCGGAGATGGGCCTTGCGCAGCCGTCGGAATACCTCGCGTAACGTTTCCATGTGTTCAGTGAATGAGCCGTTAACTATAATAATATCGTCGAGATATAGGAAAACGTGCGGTTCGAGCTCAGGTGCTAAGACCGCGTCCAGCAGTCGTTGGAAGGTCGCGGGTGCGGAATGCATTCCAAACGGCATGACTCGAAATTGTAGGAGCCCCTTCCCCGGCACGGTGAACGCGGTGACCGGTCGGCTCGCGGGATCGAGTGGTATCTGCCAGTAGCCACTTTTGAGGTCCAACGTGGTAAGATAACGTGCTCAGCAGAGCTTGTCTAGCGTAGCGGAAATTTGCGGTAACGGGTACGCGTCCTGTTCGGTCATCTCGTTCACTTGGTGAAAGTCAATGCAAAACCGCGGTTTACCGTCCTTTTTTCGTACTATGACGATCGGTGAGCTCCACGCGCTGCGAGAGAGCTCACCCCCTCGCGGAACATTTCCTCAATTTCGTTGTTGATAATCGCCTGCATGGCCGAGTTCTGGGCGATAGCGTTGCTTTATCGGTGGGTGGTTTTTAACGCGGATCGTGTGCTGGACGCGGTTGGTGGGTCCGTGTATCTTTTTGAACAATGGTAGCTCAGCGTCGAGAAATTCACGTAACTGCTCTTCTTCGATTGACGTGAGACCGCAGTAATTGGTCGCGGAGACGCGTTTTGCCGGGACTGCGGTGGCGCGTCGTATTGGCGGCGGAGGGACCGCTTGGCGTAGGCGGGCCCAGAAATCGACGCCGATCAGTACTTCGGCGTCGAGACAGAGCATAATCTGTAGGTCATGCCAGATTTCTTGGTCGGCGGTCAAGATTGGTAATGTCATATACCCGGCGATGTCCGTGCTTGAGCCGTTAGCCAGATGGACTTGCCCAGTGGTGTGTTTGGTTGTAAGTCCCGTGGTTTGTAAACGGGCGGCGGTGTGGGGGCTTACAAACGACGCCTCGGATCCGGTGTCTATAAGCGCGAGGAATGACAGGCCGCGTATTTTAATTGGCAGGTGCGATCGCGGATTAAAGATCACTCGGAGGGACGGGATGCGACCGCACTTCCCTCGGTCCCGGTGGCGTTTCCCGGCGGGAGGTGACAATTGCGTGTAAAGACGCCGTTCCGGCCACACTGCGAGCAGAATTTCTTTGGAATTCTTCGACATTCGAACCGAGTGTGCCCCCGCTGTTTACAGCGCCAGCAGCACTCGGCCTTGTCGTACGCAGCGGCGGCAACGGTGCTCTTGGGTACGGCCTGTCGCGCTCGGCATTGTTCGTCAAGTGCCTTGTAATCCTTCGCATGCCGTAGCAGGTCGTGTACGCGGGTTGCATCGTCGCGGCGCACGTATAGTTTATAACGTGGTTCCATGTTCTCGTAGAGGGTATCGAGCTGGTCGGCGATCGTGTACCCTCCGCCCGTCGCATCATCGTCAGGATCTCTGTGGCGTATTTCCGGTATTTTTCCCCGGGCTTTTGCAATTGTGATTGAATTTCGCGTCGCATCTGGGTCAGGTATCGGCACGGTAGATAATATTCATGGAATTCGCTTACGAAATCGTCCTATTTGTCTCAATTTTGTCGGTTGTTCCGGAACCATAATAATGCATTCCCTTTTAATAATTCGGGGAGCCCTCGCAGTAACTGGTTGTCGTTGTAACCGTATTCCGTTTTCAGTTCGTCGATTCTCTCAAGAAACAACATCGGGTCCTTGCCGTCAAAATGGCACCCCCACTTCCGAATCTGATTCATGACTTTCACGGGTGACTCTACGGTGGATTCCGCTTCGGGGGGTGTTACCGCGACCTGGGGTACGTCCGTCAAAGTTCCCGGCAGTGTGGGCATATTGGCGAACTTCTCCGGGTGTTGTGTCACGAAAGCACTCAAGCGGCGTCTTAATTCGTCTAGGGTACCGTGCGTCTCTAACCCGAGTTTCGCGAGCGTATCTTTTAGTTCGTCTTTGGGTGTTAGGTATATCCACTGTTTAGGCATTGTGCTCTCGCGGCGTGGCGGTTCTGCTGTCTTACGGTCTAGTATTTTTTTTCCGGTCCCTGTTCGGGCGCCAATGTAACAACCTTGTTTCCCGCACGGACTAGCTCGTCAGTTTGTTTTTTCGGTGCGAGGGCAGGAAGAGATTTTGAGTTTTTGGTCTTAATAATATCTATATTTTAATACAAAATAATTCACAGTATATACAGACTATGTACAGGTTTGGTGTGTCGACGCGTGCTTTCGGCCGGCCGATCAGCTGTTCGTAGCGTTGGACGAGTTCCGTGGTGTGCGCGAGACGCGGGACGCTACGGCGGTAGGCCGCACGACGGGACGCTCGAGCTTCGGTAGACGGTGCGCGGCGAGTGCGGTGTGCACGGATGATTCGGCGAATTCTGTCTACCGGCGATGATGAGTAAGGGAAACGGTATACGGACTCTCAAAAAACTTCGAGAGAGACGGAGAACTCTCCACCCTGTTAGTCCGTCCGTTCTTTTTAAGAAATGGAGTGAGTAGCGGCCGAGAACCCTCGGCGAAGGCGAAGAACACTTCACTCTCGGCTTGCTGACTCGGGATAGGGTTTGATTTGAACGATGCGAGAACCCTCGGCGAAGGCGGAGAACTCTCTACCCTGCTGATCGTTCGGAAGATCTTCTCTTGGTATCGGGCGGATCGGTGCCGAATGCCGATGTATCCAGAAGTGATCTGTGCCTCCATCGGAGCGGCCTTTTATACCCGCTCGGGTGGAGGCTCGGGTATCCCCGTGAGTCTTCGAGTCCCTCCGCTTCCCGTATCTCGTTGATCGGGACGCTGGCGGGAGAATGTATGTCGTAAATTGTACTATTGGTCATGGAAAGATAGAAAAGATTGAAACGAAAGTTTCATACCATTTTGCGGTATTCTCAATAATAACCGATATTAACTTTTAAAGTTATATAAATGAGAGCGCATCGAAAGAAACACTCGTAGATCAAGCCAATGATAAGAAGTAAGATTTTCCTCAAGCAACCGTCTTTGTACGCCTGCGTCAGTAATTTCCAATGATGAATGTAAATGCAACATCACGGGCCTATAGAGGGTCGTGACATACCCAGAGGATTTCGTAATCTGTTTATAAACTTCTGCATATTAATAATTGAAGTTTACTTGAGTGAGGCCCGATTGCGCACATAAACAATCGGATACAGTCCCGATTGGACACGGTCCCGATCGGAATGATTACAATCCTAATCGGATACAATCCCTATTAGACACAAACCCTACACACAACAGCGATCGGACACATAGCGTTTGAATCGGACACAGAATTAATTGCACACAGACCCGATTGCGCAGCGACCCGTTTGCACACAGATCCTATTGCACACAGACCCGATTTCACACGGACTCGATTGCGCACCGACCCGTTTGCACACGGACCCGTTTGCGCACGGACCCGTTTGCGCACCGACCCGTTTGCACACGAACTCGATTGCACGCGATACGATTCTGCATCGCAGATTAATGCAAAAACAACTCAAATAGCACAGACAAATTATCATAAATATTCATAAATATTTTACTTTATTTTCAAAAAAAATATTTTTAATTATATAATTATTTTTCATAAACCGTTTAGAAATAATACAAAAATTATTATCAACAATATATAGAATGTATTTTTTTAATGGACTGAAAAATATTTATAGTATATAAACTCGAAATATTTTTTATATTCTTTGATAATAATGGTATGAATATTTATTTTAAATATTTTCATAAATATTTATCATAATTCTTTTTATACCTGGCAAACTCTGGGCATAAAAATATGTACAAAATATTTATCATATTCTTCCTTCTTATAAATATTTTATAAATATTTTGTAAATATTTCGTGCTATCAGAGAATACTGAGCCAATATTGAGATGTGTCTGAAGTTAAAATTATAATTTTCAACTCATCTAAACTTTCCGTAACATATTCGCCGTTTGCGTGGAAAGTTACAAACCCATGTGACGCAGAGAACCCCGCTCCCCCACAAACACACATATACACACATACACACGGGGAGGAGATGCTGAACCGATTTTGATAAAAAAAAGTATATGTTATAGGTTTCAATGCCACAATGTTATGAAAAAAATATAATTTTTTTTCAAAAAATACAGGTCAAAAAATTTTTTAATTTTTTTTTAATTTTTTTTATAGGGTGCACGTGAGGCATTATTACCATTTTTTTGAAAAATCTCTAAATATTTTAGAATAACAGGAGCAAGTTTCAACGATCGAAGGGGTAGTATGTAGTTAACAAAAATAAAGATTTTGAGCGCGTCACGTACAGTGTGTGATGCGCTACATGTATAATGGGTACATGTAGCATTCATTTTTTTCACATCAAGTTCGGCAGCATTGATTTCCTGCTGATATGTGCTCCTGCATACACAAAAGAATAGAGAGACGGAGCTTTCTGAGAGGGGTATCTAAAAATTGCAGTAAGGGGGAAGAGGCTACATGTACTTCAGCTAATTCCGTCAACTACGTCACGATGTCGCGATGAGCCGAATCATTAGTCAAACATTATCGAGCGAAGTCGACCAAAGAATAAACTACCCGCGCAGGTTACCCTCTTACCACAAATTTTAGAACTCTTATCCTGATTGACAGCTAATGTTCCGTCTATCTTTGTTTATGTGCTCCTGCGATTTTCATTTGTTTTTTTCGCTGTTGAGTAATCAGTGTCTCCATGTTAGCGTGTTGAGTTTTTTCTTGCATTCATTTAATTTTCTTTTGAAAGAATAGATTCCGTGTGGTATTTTTTCTTGCCAGTTATTTCGTTTACTAAATCTTCGTTATGTAAAGAAAGCTTTAGTAATTTCTTTTAGAAACATTTATCTAGTTCTGCGATTATCTCATTTGTTCTTTGCTGCTGATATATTCATATTATTCCAATTTAGATGACGATTTGACGTAAAAGTACGAAATTGTTTTGTATGTTATTTGAGCTTCTTTCGCGCATTTTAAAATATTATAAAGCATCTTGTGTTTTTCTCGTGCACATTCTTTTCAATTAAAAATACTTGCTTTGGATTTTCGTTTATCATACTTGATTTGATTTGTCATAGTAAGAAATGTCTGCAACAAATAAAAATCCTAGATATGCTGGATGTAATAAGTTTTTATTTAAAGTACATGGCCAGAGAAAAAAATTAAAACTGACGATGAAGCAACGAATTTTTCTAACAAACTTCAACGAACGATTGTTCTTGATGATATTTTGTGTTCAAAATGTTGAGTTTTCCAATATAAATAGGAAAAGCTTGATGTTGATTGCTTGATTTCTGAGAACAAGATCAATAAATCACAATCAACTTCCGATGATCCAACAATTCGATTCAAACCTGAAGTAGAAGAATCAAATATTGAGGCAGTTGAAGTTTCAATTCAAAGAATAGTTCCAACTCATAAATACTGTTGTCTTTGTTCTGTCACAACAAATCTTACAGTTATTCCAGAAGAAGCTATGATACAATCTTATATTAAGATGAAAATTCACATACCAAGAGGAAATCGATGCTGCCAAACTCACTTAATTAAAAATCGATTTTACGATGACCTTGATCTTTTGAAGGTTTATTCTAATTCATCAAGTATAAGTCCTTCGGAATTATCGCAAATGATAGAAAGTCTTGCAATCAAATGTGATCCCATCCTTTATGATAAGCTTGGAGATTACAGTCTTTCCGAAAAACAACTTATTTTCACAGGATTAAACTGGAAAAATAAAATAATAATCATATTTTAGAGAGACATGATGACTTCAATGCGAAACAGACAGACACGTTCCGTAACTCACCCACATAGAAATTGGCACCCAGTAAATGTCCAATGGACGTCCATTAAACCTCCATAGATCCATGGGACGTATATGTCCATGGTGGAAGTCAGATGGACGTCCATTAGAGGTCTAGTAAACTTCCTTAGCTCCATTGCAGGTTTACCTCCATGGCGGAAGTTAGATAGACATCCATTAGGGATCCATTAAACATCCATAGCTCCATTGGATGTGTTCTTCTATGGTGGAAATTAGATGGACGTCTATTAGAGATCCACTAAACTTCCATAGCTCTATGGAACATTATTTCCATGATAGAAGTTAGACAGACGTCCATTAAGAATCCATTAAACTTCCATAGCTGTATGGAACATTTATTTTCATGGTAGAAGTTACCCAGACAACACGCTTGTCAGAATGAAAACTTTAAGAGAACTTTTTTAAGAAAACATTTAGATATCTTGGAAATGATGTCCAAATGGTAACATTTATCAGAGACGTTTACTAAGAGAGGTCTTTGAGATATCTCATGGAAGAGTTTCATTTAAGTTTCTTGAAAATGATATCCTTATGATATCACAGCTAAATGATATCAGCTTAATGTCTCATAAAAGATCACAATGTTGTCCGATTTTTGCTTTTTCCATGCGCGTCGTAGTTGACTCAGAAATCAGACAACATTATAACATCCTGAATGAGAGATCTATTTGATATTTAAAAAAATTATCATAAAGATAATGTTTTCAAAAATAACGGTTTGTCTACAATTACTGCGCACAAAAAAATGCACAAAATCTAAATTTATCATGTACTGAACAAAAACAGAATAATAAATGTACTATTCAATTTTTCTTAGAATATATGATCTATATAGTTAAAACTATCTAATTAACCATTTGAACGCTTCAAAGTATTAATGCTAAATAGATCGCAATTTCCATCAAATTATTAAGGTTATGGAAAAAGATAAATTTAACAATGAAATTAATAAGTAAATAAATTAATGCTGTTTATTTTTAATGTTTTGCAAAATTTAATTGCTTTTATAAAAAATAATATAATTGCGTCAGTTTATAACATATAGGTATATGTAGACAATAACAAGTACCCATATCGATGAGTCAATATGGCACAGCAGATAGAGTACAAGCCCAGCTAGCCAGGCCTGTTAAAATCACATATCGTGAAAGCTTTACAGCAAGGATTGTTTCAATTTTGACAACAATTTTATGACAAGTAATTGTCTGTTGCTTTGTTTTCTAAAAGTTTTGAGCAAATTTACGGCAAAAGTTTTCATCACACGATGCTGCAAATAACAGAGAAAGACTTGTACATAAATATTACGTATAGAAATTACAAGATTTGTTCCGACACAATAAAATGCAAAATTTAAGCAAATAACAGAGCAAACCTTGCTACACGACATGACAATAAATTTATGGCAGAAACAGGAAATCTTGTTAAGCACAGAATAACGGCAAATTAGTAGCAAGAACAAAATAAAACTTGCCGAGCATACTTTTGCAACAAAATTGCGACAAGGTGTGTCCGTAAACAGCTTAGTTTTTGTTGGCAAGGCTTGTCGCAAATAGTATGACGCACATTTTATGTAAATAATAGGGTTGCATTATCGGGTTTTAAACTTTATTTCTGACTTTACTATCTATCTCGAGATGGCGCATTTCTCGTGAAAAAGATTTACCTACTGGATTAATAAAAGGGGCTCGTCGAGAACAGAGAACCAAGTACGATTGCACCATTCACATTTAATATTGGACTAATCAGTCTAATATTTCAGTCTAATAATCATTTTTGTTGATCTAAATTTCGAAAATATTTGTCCTGTTCTTGCCACAAATTTGCTATTATATTGTGCATAACAAGGTTTGCCTTGTTTTTGCCACAAATTTGCTATCATGCTATGTTCAGCAAAGTTTGCTCTATTCTTGCCACAAATTTGCTATCATATTGTGTACAGCAAGGTTTGCCTTGTTCTTGCTGCAAATTTGTTGTTATGCTTTACTAGTAAATTTTACCCTGTTATTTGCATAAAATATGCGTCATACTATTTACAACAAGCCTTGCCAGCAAAAGCTAAGCTTAATGCGGACACACCTTGTCGTAATTTTGTTGCAAAGGTTTGCTCGAGTTTGCGGCAAACTTCGCGCAAAGTTTGCGTCATTTTGCTAGCTGGGAGGTTTATAATCCTAAGGTCCCGGATTCAAAACCTACCAGAGGCAAGTAAGAGAATAAAATAAAATAATATAATTTAAATTTAATTAATTCATAAAAATTTGTCCTAAATTTAGTATATGTACTGTTGATAAAAATAATTTAAAAGAAATAAAATTTTTATTTTAAATTTTTATTTTGTCAATCATCTATCGAGGCTCCATGAAGCCTCTACTAATGATCCACGAAACGTCCATCAGTCATCCATCGAGGCTCCGTGAAGCCTCTACTAATGATCCACACAACGTCTAATAGACCTCTTTGACGACCTCTAATGGAGGTCTAATGGACGTCCACAATGCGGAACTGTGGATTTCTAATGGCTCTATATTGGATGTCTATTGGACGTCCACTGGAAGTTTAAACTTCCATGGCAGACGTCCATTAGACGTCTACTGGAGGTTTTATTTCTATGTGGGCAGGTACTTGCAGTATTTCTTTATAAATTTCGCACTGGCAATTCTAATAAAATTCTTGCTTCTATTTTACAACTAAACAATGAACAACTTATATCAGAATATTCATCAGCAGTAGTCAAGTCATTTGAGAAAGACATCTTACCCTCTTATTTCGGGTTAAATTCTTCCAACAGGAACGACCTTATTCAGAATCGTACGACTGAAATTGTCAAGAATTTATTTGCTAGTCACGAAAGTTTAATGTTGATCTGCAATGAGACGTATGCTCATCAAAAAAGTATGAATAATGAGTTTCAAAGAAAATCATTTTCTGGACAAAAAAAGTTTCATTTTGCAAGCCTTTTATGATTTGCATAACTGATTGATACGATGGCTACATAATTGATATGCTGAGCCCATATCCTGCAAATGTAAATGATGCAGAGATCCTAAAAACTCTTCTACAAGGTTCAAATAGTTTGTGCAAGTTGTTAAAAGAGGATGATTATGCAGTTCTTGATCACGGCTTTCGAGACATCAAAGCTGAGTCAGAACATAAGAAGATCAAAGTGTTGATGCCCGCATTGAAAGTGAAACGAAAACGATTGAACACAAATGAATCGAATGAGTCTCGCTATATAACAAATATTCGGTGGGCAGTAAAAACTGTCCACAGAATACTGAAACAAAAATACCGAATGCTTGACCATAAATTAGACAACAAAATGCTCCCGAAAGTTGGGACCTTTTCGAATTGCATCGTTTTTGAACAATCTATTCGGAAAAAGATTAAAATCTAACGCAGATTTATCAGATGAGATTTTGGAAAGGATGAAAGCTCAAAAACATATTGAAAATTCTTTAGCGATGAGGCCAAGGAAAAAGGCTGGTTACGTAAAGTGATGTTTCAAAATATCTCAACAAATGATCTGTTAGATTTCCCTGAAATAACCAAATAAGATATGAAAATTCTGTTCACTAGATCTTATCAACTATTGCAGGCAATATCTTATTAGCTGAAATGATTGATAAAGATGGAAAAGTAAACCTGTAATTGATTAAAGATCAAACAAATGTTTTAAAATTGCAAGTTCAATCGCGTCATATTTCTCAGAAAAAATATCGGTGTTTCGTAAAATATAAACCCAATGTCGGTATTTTAGGTCTGTTGCAGTATGCATCTGAATGCGCTAACGGAAAACAAACTGTTGTTCACATTTGTTGTTCACATGAAGTTATTGTTCACATATTGCTGGAACAGTTTATTATTTATCTCATGCGAGATATTTGACCAAACTTTTTATACCAGCTGAAATTCTCAGTAAAATATTTCAGGAGGATAATATTACTCCTATAATCGAGGAAAACAGCGATGAGGATTGAAGGGATCTTAGACAAAAGCACTTCAATTCGTGAGAGACAAGGGGACTCATGATAAACAAGCATCCCGATTTGTGAGAGGCACTGTTGAATCTATTTCTTTTTAATTTTAATATTTTTTTAAAATAATTTGGCTAGTTATTTAAATATTTCTAGTCACACAATAAATCAAAAGATGCTGTTGAATACAAAGCGAAGCACTGTACAGCGCATCGCACACTGTACGTGATGCGCTCAAGAGCTTAATTTTTTTTAACTACGTACTACCCTTTCGATCGTTTTGAAACTTGCTTCTGTTATTCTAGAGTATTTAAAAATTTTCCAGGAAAAAAATGGCGATAATGCCTCACGTGCACCCCATAAAAGAAATAAAAAAAGAATTAAAAAATTTTTTTTGAAAAAAATTCATAATTTTTTCATAACATTGTAGCATTGAAACCCATAACTTTTTTTTTTTCATTAAAATCGGTTTAGCTGTTTTCGAGAAAAAAATTATTTTCAATTTTTCTTCTTTCCCCTATATCTTTCATAAAAATTATTTTTCAGAGATAAAACTTAAGGAAATTTAATTTCATATCAATGCTAACTTCTTGTAAAAATCTTAACCAAATCCGTGCAGACGCAGTACACACATAGTTATCCTACTATGCCCTTTAATAAACCATTTTGTTCGAATATTCCAAAACATATATTTCTTTGTTTCTGATAAATTTTATTAAATCTAAAGAAATCTGTTTAAAATTTATTAAAACCAAAAAAATATATGCTTTGGAATGGTCAAACAAAACTGTTTATTAAATCTAAAGAAATCCTCCCTGTGTAAGCAATCTATCTTAATATGTCTATGGTATTACATGGGTAGCTTCCATTAAACAGGTATGGGAAGGTATCATACCTTATGTATCTTACATAGATATCGTACGTATGATACTAGGGTATGATACCACCTTAATTTCATACATATGTATCATACATCACATAACCTCGTAGTTGTGTGTGCCATAGAAAGTCGGTATTAATACAAGTTTGTATTACAATTATTATACAAATTAAAAATGAACAAAGGTAAAAAACCAAAGCATTCCACACAGCACGGGGAGCTCCCGGGGAGCTTCCGAGGAGCTCACAAAATTTTTCATAAGCTTCATTTAAGCTTTCAAAAAATTCGCACGGAGCTCCCTGGGAGCTGCTATGTCCGCTTTTGAAAGCTCCTTGAGAGCTTCATTTGAGCTCGCAGGGAGTTTATAAATCATGTTTTAAGAGCTTCCTGCGAGCTTCAAAGTAATTCCTGGGAAGCTTTTATACAAGCTTCCTGAGAGCTTCATCTAAGCTCGCAAGGAGTTCAGAAATTATGTTTTAAGAGCTCCCTGCGAGCTTCAAAATAATTCTCGGGAAATTTCTATATAAGCTTCCCGGGAGCTCTTATGTCCGTTTTTGGGAGCTCCCTGAGAGCTTAGGTGAAGCTATCAGGGAGCTTATATACACGCTTCACGGGAATTATTTTGAAGCTCGCAAGGAATTCTTAAAACATGATTTCTGAACTCCCTGCGAGCTTAAATAAAGCTCTCAAAGAGCTCTCAAAAGCGAACATAGAAGCTGCCGGAAAAAAAATTTATTTTTATATTTTCTCAATTTTCGGAAGCTTTCTCTGAGTTGCGAAGGCCCACGCACTCTCTTCGTGTAACAAAAACAATATATACTCCACTTTGCTGCTAGTAAAGTACTAACTGCTAAGTAAGCCGTGAGTAATGGTTTTCTTTTATAAGCCTTTTGGAGTAAATTTTCTCACGAGAAGGAGTAGCGCCGTGTCTTCGCCTAGTGGCGATCTTGCGAACTACTCGCGGCTATATGACTATACATACAGTACATTAATTTACCCGATATGTTCAATCTCTTTGAGTTTGTTTTGTCGAATTTTGTAAACTTCTTGAAAACTCAGCAAAACGAACTCCCTGAGAGCTTGTTTTGTCGAATTTTGTAAGCTTCTCGGGAGCTCAGCAAAATGAACTCTCTGGGAGCTTGTTTTGTCGAATTTTGTAAGCTCCCCGGGAGCTCAGCAAAATGAACTCCCTGGGAGCTTGTTTTGTCGAATTTTGTAAGCTTCTCGGAAACTCAATAAAACGAACTCCCTGGGAGCTTGTTTTGTCGAATTTTGTAAGCTCCCCGGGAGCTCAGCAAAATGAACTCCCTGGGAGCTTGTTTTGTCGAATTTTGTAAGCTTCTCGGGAGCTCAGCAAAATGAACTCCCTGGGAGCTTGTTTTGTCGAATTTTGTAAGGTTCTCGGAAACTCAGCAAAACGAACTCCCTGGGAGCTTGTTTTGTCGAATTTTGTAAGCTTCTCGGGAGCTCAGCAAAATGAACTCCCTGGGAGCTTGTTTTGTCAAATTTTGTAAGCTTCTTGGAAACTCAATAAAACAAACTCCCTGGGAGCTTGTTTTGTCGAATTTTGTAAGCTTCTCGGAAACTCAATAAAACAAACTCCCTGGAAGCTTGTTTTGTCGAATTTTGTAAGCTCCTCGGGAGCTCAGCAAAATGAACTCCCTGGGAGCTTAATCGGAGCTTTGTGCTGTATGGGATTCTTATTGGGTAGAAGGAAATTTTATCCCAAAAAGAGATGATAAAGGAAAATTAATTGCACAGTGCAACCAGTGCGATAAAATATTGTAGAAATACTGCAATCAATCGTTTAAAGAGTCACAGGTATTATTCAATTTGCAATTATATACATAGATTATTATCGAGATTTTAAATAATCGTATCTGACATTAATAGAAAAGAATGCCGTTACGAATTATCTATTCTTGATACTTCTCAAAATCCTAATCAAAATTTTGATCAAAACAATGCCAACGATGATATACATAATAATAATCTGCACTAGATAATCATAATTATGAAATTCCATTAAGAAAAAAAGCAAAAGTTATATGCAAAGATGACAGTCACACAGAATCAGGTAATTAAATTATTTTATCATTTTATCATCATATATGAACACTCGTAGATGCTATTCAATTCGTGTCATTGAAATAATCAGAAAAGCAAGGATTTTTAAAAAGACAATCACGAGTTACGTAATTGAAAAATTGTAGAATTTAGAAGGTAATTAGGTTACAAGTTACATGATGATATTCTTTTGAATAATTGGAATTCCTTGCTTTTCTAAATCGGCTATATGTGGCTATTCCTAACTTCAACCTTATACTTAGAATTTGATACTATTATCTCCCCGAACACACCTTAAGTCGTTATATTTCATTCAATATTTGATTTAATATTACTATCTCAACTTTATTACACAAATATGCATATTACATTTTAATTTGCAGACATATATATATTACATGAAGATCAACCATTATCAGTAAATTTTCAATTCTTACATGCATGCAAGAAAAGTGTTGGAACGAGTAATGTTAACAAGTGACAAACCAAAGTAAAGTTATTTGTTGATAATGTTAGTACTAGTGAACGTTAAAAAATAGACAAAGCTTTACTATATTTTTTTGTTGTATCTAAATTGGATTTTAAGGAAATGGAGTCAATATATTTTAAAGATTTTTTAAATGTTATTAGACCTGCTTATGCAGTACCTAACATTAATTATATGACAAATAACGTTTTAAATGAAGCTTATCAAAAAATGTTTACAATTGACTCATTGGAAAATAAATTAGTTCTAATATTATTAATGTTAAAAGTCGACGAATCTACAATAATAGTCTACTTTGTAAAGTTGAAAATAAATACGTATTTGTTGATGTAAATAAATGTACTGAAACAAATGCACATGAATTAAAGCGTAACTTAGGTATTTTTATCTGTAAATGTATAAAAAATGTATATAAAAATATGAAAATAAAAATTCATACGGTTCACAATTCGAAAGTGACATGTGACATTACGGGATAAAATTAATGTCGATTTGGACGCATACACATACTTTAAATTTGCGATAAAAGTACAAAAAATTTTAGTAAATAAAATTATATATTAAACATATTTACGTTACATACATTTTTAATATTACTTCTTTTTAATTTCTTATTTGTAGACTGCATTTTTAACATTAAAATTGATACGCAGAATGTGTTAAATAGAATGAGTTAAGGTTAGAGTTCATGTTACGGTATCTTACATAGTTTAATACGTATCCTACGTATAATACGCAATCATACGTATCATACGTATGAAACTTTTGAAATGCGTATCAAACCCAACCCTATCATTAAACATATCAATATAGTTTAAGGCCACTCTAACCAACTCCGGTTAATTTTAATCATTGATTAGAGGCTTGTCAACGGTAAGAGGCCAAAATCCATAAAACTAAAGAGGATTGGCAACGCTTCAAATCTCTATCCATAAATTTATTTTTCTGAGGTTGACTACACTGTGGTACATTCAGGAGTAGGATAGAGGCATGCAGTGCAGAACCATGATTGTGACAGACAGTGCATTGGAAAATAAAAATAACCGCGCGGAGATGACAGATCAGCAAGACGGAGGTTAGTACTAAATATTAAACTTCAATGAGATTATTAATTTAGGATCTTTACAATATGAGTTATTGTAAGCTGATTTTGCTATTTAACTCTGGCTGGATTTATTATCTTTTGTATGTGACTTAAATTATGTGATTTTACTACGTGTTTACTTTAATAATTAAATTAATTACTAAATACAACCAGAGTTAAATAGCAAAGTCAGTTTACAGTAACTCCTCAGCTAGCAAAATGACGCAAACTGCGCGAAGTTTGCCGCAAACTCGAGCAAACCTTTGCAGCAAAATTACGACAAGGTGTGTCCGCATTAAGCTTAGCTTTTGCTGGCAAGACTTGTAAATAGTATGACGCATATTTTATGCAAATAACAGGGTAAAATTTGTTAGTAAAGCATAACAACAAATTTGCAGCAAGAACAAGGCAAACTTTGCTGTACACAATCTGATAGCAAATTTGTGGAAAAAACAAGGCAAACCTTGCCATGCACAATATGATAGCAAAAACAGGACAAATCTTGTCGAAATTAAGATCAACAAAATGAAATATTGGACTGATTAGTACAATATCATATGTGAATGGTGCAATCATACTTGATTCTTTGTTCTCGACGAGCTCCTTTTATTAATCCAGTAGGTAAATCTTTTTCACGAGAAATGCGCCATCTCGAGATACCATAGTAAAGTCACCCAGAAATAGAGTTTAAAACCCGATAATGCAACCCTGTTATTTGCATGAAATGTGCCTCATACTATTTGCGACAAGCCTTGCCAGCAAAAACTAAGCTGTTTACGGACACACCTTGTCGCAATTTTGTTGCAAAAGTGTGCTCGGTAAGTTTTATTTTGTTCTTGCTACTAATTTGCCGTTAATCTGTGCTTAACAAGATTTCCTGTTTGTGCCATAAATTTATTGTCATGTAGCAAAGTTTGCTCTGTTATTTGCTGAAATTTTGCATTTTATCGTGTCGGTGCAAATCTTGTAATTTCTCTACGTAATATTTATGTACAAGTCTTTCTCTGTTATTTGCAGCAGCGTGTGATGAAAACTTTTGCCGTAAATTTGCTCGAAACTTTTAGAAGACAAAGCAGCAGACAATTACTTGTCATAAAATTGTTGTCAAAATTGAAACAATCCTTGCTGTAAAGCTTTCACGATATGTGATTTTAACAGGCCTGGCTAGCTGGGTCATATTGTAAAGATCTTAAATTAATAATCTTAGATCAGTTTTTCTACAGAAAATATTATAATAGTATTGATATTAGAATGTGAAATGATATTATCACAGAAATACCAAAAATAATATGGGTTGATTTTTATTTTTTAAAAGTATAAATACTTTTTTGTATTTTAATAATCATACAGACCCATCAAAAGTAAAAAATTAATTAGCAATAGTGATTTCTGAGACTTGTAATACTCTGCCAATTTAGAAGTGATTAGTAATCTAGAGTTAATTAAAAATCAGTCTGCATAAAAAAGTATTTATACTTTTAAGAAATAGCAATCAGCCCATATTATTATTGCTATTTCGGCGATAATAATATTATTTCATATTGTAATATCAATACTATTACAAAAAACTGATCTGAGATTATTAATTTAAGATCCTTACAATACAAATTATTGTAAACCGACTTTGCTGTTTAACTCTAATTGTATTTATTAATTAATTTAATAAAGTAAACACGTAGTAAAATCACAATTTTATAAAAAAATCTTTAGATAATAAATGTAGCCAGAGTTAAACAGCAAAATCAGTTTACAGTAATTCGTATTGTAAAGATCCTAAATTAATAATCTCATTGAAGTTTAATGTTTAGTAACCTCCATCTTGTTGATTTATCATCTTCGCGAGGTTATTTTAATTTTCTAATGCACCATTTGTCACAATCACGATTCTGCAGCTGCACTGCATGCCTCCATGCTACTCCTGAATGCACCACAGTGTAGTCAACCTCAGGAAAATAAATTTATGGATCCTAGAGATTTAAATTTGCCAATATTATCCTTTTTAGTTTTATGGATTTTACTTCGGTGAAGTTAGCCGTGCAACTTCAGCTTGATTAACTTTCACTAATTGATATCAATTGGTGGTCTTTGGTAGTTTAAATATCGTTTGGTGGTTAGTCGTTTTCTTGTAAAATAAAAAATAAAATTTGTGCGTGAAGTTAGCCGGACAAGTTTTATTTTCGCACTAATTTGAATTTTAAGTAGCTCATTCGATGCGTAATCGTTTGGTGGTCACGAATAATTAAAACATTTGGTGGTCAACCGTTTTCCTAAATATTAAGAAACTGTCATACTGAATGACTTGAACATGCGCAGCGGTCATTCTTCTTGGCCACAAGTGCATGCTCTGTCTAGGACAAACCATGAAAAAAATGCGCGAATTTCAAATGTCTATGTACGTATTATTACGAGCATCTCGTTTTGCGTGGAAAGTCGTAAACTCATGTAATGCAAAGAATGCTTTACACGCACGCAGGCACACACGCATGCACACACACGGAACTGTCCCGATTGCGCACATAAGCGATTGGACACAGTAGTATTTCCTGATTGGACACAGACCCGAATCGACACAACAGGGATTGGACACATAACGTTTGAATTGGACACTGAATCAATTGTACACGGACCCGATTGCACACAGGCTCAATTGCACACGGACTCGATTGCGCACCGACCCGTTTGCACACAAACCCGATTACACACGATACGATTCCGCATTGCAGATAGTACATGGGTTAGCGATTTGAACGGGATGGGTGCAGGAGGGGGGCTGAAGGCTCTCCTTGTACCAAACGTTTTCATTAGTATATTTGTGACCACCAAATGATTGCGGATCGAATGAGCTACTTAAAATTCAAACTGGTGCAAAAATAAACATTGTCCGGCAAACTTCACATCTAAATTTGATTTTTTATTTAAAAAAAAACGACTAATTACCAAACAATATAATTAGACTACCAAAAACCACCAAACGACCACCAATCGATACCAATTAGTAAAAATTAATAAAGCTAAAGTTAAACAACTAATTTCACGGAAGTATGGATTTTGGCCTCTTATCCTTACCAACATAATAAAATAATTTAGTGTAATCAATTGTAATTCTGGCGACGTAATAGTTCTAATCCATTGAATAAAAAATACCAGGAAGGAGCATGTAGCATTAATATGATGGTGGGGGTGAGACGGATATGTGTCATAAAATTAAATCAATGTTACTAGTGACATCAATACAACAAAACTTTAAACAACTTCAACTTTGCCAATTTCGTTAAATGCGAAAAGATTGAAGGTAATAAAAATGTTATTCATGCGTATATATCCCAGATAGCACATGGACGTCTATTGAACGTCCACTAAACGTCCGAGCTTGAACATCGGGATGTCCATTGAGTAACCAAATAAAGTTCAACGGACATCCAATGGACGTCATATGGACGCTCGTTGTTCACAACTTCGGACGTCCATTGAACATTAAAAAAAACCTAAAATGAATCTGAAATGGACCTCAAATGGACATATTTTTTAGTGTCCTAGTATTCGTAATTATTGCTAAAATAAATGTTTAAAAAATATAAAGGAAAAGTTCATGAGCAGTAATAAATTTGAAATGCAGAATTAAATTATATATTTATTACATGAAACAAAATACAATATAATAAATCAATATCTTAAATTATCGAGATTTATGTACATATTATATAATATAATGTGTATACAGGGTGTCTCTGAACATGTTGGTCAACGCTCGTAAAAAGGTAAGTCCAACACTGTCTTTGGCTAGGTCTTGGGTTAGGTCCACCAATATCAAGATATTAATTTTTCAAATTATGCGAATGAGAGCGCGCCGAGGGAAGAGCTCGACCCGCTCGAGCTATAACATGGAAGAAAAGATCTATCGTGAATGTACGATAAGCTTTCACAATTTATTTTTCACAATTACAATAGAAATTGATTACATTTTTGCAAAACCCATACGCTAATATTATTAGTAGACCTAACCCAAGACAATATTGAACTTTTATGTTCATCGAATCCCTTCTACCTTTTTACAAGCGTTGACCAACATGTTCAGGAACACCCTGTATACAGAATGTTTTGTGAAGATTTATGCAATCTTTATAAGCAGGTAGAGCGCATTAAGCTGAACAGAAAAGTCCTTTACCGTTTTTTTATTTTCGCAATAGTTAACGAATTATTGACTTGTAAAATTTTCTGTATTAGCCCGGCCTACCGGCAAATGCAATCGCGCCGGGCGCCCGGCCCCTCCAGCGCTTGAGCCTTGAGATTGCTAGGCGCGCGGGGAGTTGTTACAACAAGCGGCAATGGCTACGCACAAGCAACGCGTAACGTTGGATTCTCGCTTCGAGTTATGATAGTTTCTTACTTTTTTTAATGAAAATAAAATTTTCTAACTACAAAAAGTATGTGTGTACGTGTACATGTGTACAAAAAATATCAGCTCTAATGCTTAAAGAAGCGATTACTAAATTAATTTTTTAAATAAATAACTATTATTTTTAATAAAAAATATTTTTTTGATGATAGTCTTAAACGTCGTAAACTGTCATTATGAATTTTAAAAGAAGCTGTTATCATATGCTCGAAACAAAATTTATACTTCAAAAAACATTAAAAAATTTTATCGATTAAAATGGAAATAACAACCAAATAAAATGTTTGTTTCAACTTTATATTCTTAATTAAAAATTAAATAATTAAGGTATTTATATTTTTAATAAAATTAATTCTTGTGATAGACTTAGATTACACGGAAAAACTTTATGGTAAAAATTACTATGATAAGTAGTAAGCGCGGGCCAAGGAGGAATTATGAAAATTTTTATAATGTTTTTCATCAAATTGCGATAATATTTACACTACTTATATGTGATATAATTTTCTGAAATGTCTTCTTACAGTTTGTGGTTACGATCATAAATAATAAATCATACATAGATTTACTATAAAATTTTCTCCGTGTAGATTTACGAATATATGAATTTATTAAATGTTTAAAAATTTATAAACAATATTTATTTAATTCAAGAAAATTTTAGTATTAATGTGTGTGTGTGTGTGTGTGCGCGCGTGTGCGTGCGTGCGTGTGTGTGTGTGTGCGTGCGTGCGTGCGTGCGTGCGTGCGTGTGTGTGTGTGTGTGTGTGTGTGTGTGTGTGTGTGTGTACATACAAACGCGAGCTAAAGTATAATCACTTTGTGACAGGAAAATGATTATTCCTTAGTTCGTGATTTTATATCACTATTACTATTCATGCGGATTACTATACACGCACTCGTAAAAAAATATGATTCTAGTTTTAAGAAAATCAATTATTCACTTTTGATTTTATTTTTTTAATTATCTTATTTTTAATGGTTGAAAAAAATATTCTGTTGATAATAAACACCTTGCTTTACATAAAACAAATAATGTTTAACATTTTCGTGTATGTACACACACACAATATTAAACTTTTATGTTCATCTGAATCCCTTCTACCTTTTTACGAGCGTTGACCAACATGTTTAGGGACACCCTGTATACAGGCTGTTTTGTAAAAATTTATGCAATCTTTATAAGCAGGTAGAACGCATTAAGCTGAATAAAAAAGTCCTTTACCGTTTTTCCATTTTTGCAATAGTTAACGAGTTATTGACTTGTAAAATTTGCTGTACTAATACTCGTTAACTATTGCGAAAATGGAAAAACGGTAAAGGACTTTTCTGTTCAGCTTAATGCGTTCTACCTGCTTATAAAGATTGCATAAATCTTTACGAAACACACTGTGTGTGTATATATATATATATTTATTTATTTATAATACAGATTGATATTATAATTATAATTAAAGTTATATATAAATTATAGACACTAATAAAATTTGAAAATATTACATATATACATATATATATCTTGGAATATTTTTGGAATATTGTCGGCTATAATTATAACATTTACATGCAAATTCAGTTTTTAATATATAATCATACATTTCTAAAAATGTAAAAATATAATACATACGAATCATTTAATAATTTCTATATATTTGTAGAAATGATAAAAATTAAGAACGGACATGAACGACCTTAGCAAACACAGAACATTGCAGCAACATTGCGACAATTTTATAATATTACTGTAATATTGCTGCAATGTCACAACATTGCCACAATGTTGCTGCTATGTTTTGTGTTTACTGGGACTCATTGTATAAGGGTTCGGAAAATCCTCGTGTGTACTGAGATAATAATTAAGACTGTTTTAATAATTAAAAATCGACAATATGAATACGGCTCAAGACCGGATATCCTATAGACGTCCAAATATTGATGGATGTCTGACATCGGACATACGATGGACGTCCATTTCATGTCCATGGACGTGTGGACGCAAAATGGACACAAGTGAACGTCCATAGGATGTCCTGTGCTGTCTAGATAAACATGATTCGAATAAATTACAAAAAAAAGATTAACTGCAGTCTCTGTGGTATTCCAAATCTAAAGGACGTATTAAAATTACGTTTTATAAATATATTTGTTTCATCGTTAGCCTTTCACTTTCAATGACGTCATACATACATCATCAAATTAAACTATTCTGAACCCACTCATTTTGCCACATGCTTTTTCATGGTATTCTTTATTTATTGGTTCCGCTACAAGTGTGTTGGCATCACTGAAATATACCTGTACTGGAATGGGCACTGACGGGAGCGTCCAGAAGGGCCACGTTCGAATTAACCACAGCCATTCACAGGTAATTGCTGCTATAGATTTTTTTCTTGTATGCACCAATTAGAACATTGTATTTTAAATTATCCAATTGACGGACGTGAGCATTCTGGTGCCACCCGGCACTAACTAGTCTGAGACGACCCGAGAAAGAGCCACAGGTTAGGGCTTTCTATCCTTCTTATACAGTCACGTCTAAGAGTCATGACTGTACTGTTTAGTGATAATAATAATAAAGAATAATAAGATTTTATTATTCGATTAATTTTTGCCTGCCTGTCGTGTTATATTGTTATATTGTGTGCATGTGTAAGCGAGACAACAAGCCCTGATGATACTGTGTCGGTCTCAAGCTCATGAGCCACCAATGTACGCGGCATCGTAATGCTCATTATAGTATAGGTGTATTTCAATGGTTGGCACATACATGCAGAGGCGACAGTGTTGCTGATCGGGCCGGATTTCTTGCGCATGCGTAGTATCACTCATATTATTTTATTTATAACATATTTATATATATATATATATTTATTTGCGTATTTAATATTTTTCTAACATATTTTTAACAATTATTAAATATTTTTGTTGGAACGACTAATTAGTACTTCTTTTTATTCAAGTAAAATGTAACGTTTATCGCGCATGCGCGAGAAAACTCCAGAAAACCCGGTCCGATTAGTAACACTGTCAGGCGGTACTTCTTAACCCATTACTCCATACGTAAGAATTTTTTTGTATATACTTTTCAGATCTATATGTTTGACGCGAATTAACAGTTTAATGATAGAATATAAAGATAAAGATTAAATCGTCTAGTGATAAAAGTCTATGGATACAGTAAGTCATGTTATAGCACCATCGACATATAGGTTATGTTCCGAATTTCACTGTTAGTATTGACAATTTATAATTTATGCTACTTAAATATTCAATATTGTTAGTGAATTCGAAACGCATCCATAGAATGGACTAAGCATCGTAATAGATGGTCTGACGCCCACTATAGAAAGAGAAATACTACATAAAACCTACATTTGTCTTTTTTCTAACATCTCAATGGTCATTTTGTCTTTCTTATGTTTATGTATAATACGAATAGCTGGAATGTTTCTCTCGGTGCGTTCTTATTCGTATAATTTTAAAAATTAATATCCCGATTATTATTGCGGAACTATTGCAAAACGATATAGGACTTTTGTGTCTATTTCAATTTCTTCTATATCTTTTCATGAGCAGTGGTTATACTCTGTTTTAAACACACGCGCGCACGCACACGCACACACACACACATACATATACGCGTGTATGCGTGCTCGCGTGTGTAAAAAAAAAAACAATTTGATAATAACACAACTTACACATCTGCGCGTTCTGATTTTATATTTTAATGGCAAATAGTCTTAAACGCTGTAATACTCTATAATTAATATGAAATAAATATATATTAATATGTATTTAATTTGTTACTTCAATAAAATATAAACATTTCTGTAAAATACAATGCAATATTTAATTTAATTAAAATCAAATTTACTTTCTGTATCTAACAGAGGATGAGTAAATATTAACTCTTCTACACAGAGAACGCTTGTAACTGTATCGGGAAGATAAATATAAGATTTATATTAGATAGATTCACATATTTTTAAATCTTTAATTTTCTTTCAAGGAGGGCTCTCAATTTTAAGGATTTTTTTAAGTTATAAAATATGAACAAAATTATCAATAAAATTATATAATTAAATTTTTTACATTTTAACAAGAATCAAAATGTAAAAATAACATTACAATTGAAAATTATTTTAAATCAGATGAAGTGCTTCTAATAAATTTGAATGCTGAAAACGATGTTGTAAACTCAATTTTATCAATACATCAAATTTTAAAAATAATTGATGTATAATATGTAAAAAATAGCTTTTATGTCAAAAATTTCTTGTTAAAAAATGTACTTCGTTTAAAAATTTCGGTTAGATAACATAATTGTAATGTTCATTCTCTATAAAATATATTTTTTAATTTCAATATCTCGCCTATGGAGTATATATTATATATGTTTATAATTTGTAATTTAGGGTTATTGATACACATATATTGTACTTTATTATTTTATGTTTTACTAAATGTATATTGACATATATGGTACGTATAGAGTCTAGTTTCATTTGCATATTTTCGAACATTTTGAAACAAATGCATTTTCGAAAAAAAATTTTCTAGGCAAAAATTGTGTGATTTAAAAGAGAATAAATAATAGTACAATCAATTTTAAAATAAATTTTTTTCCAAAATATCTTAAAATACGTAGCTCAAGATCGTTCCTACATGAGAACTTTTAAACTTTTCATAGCATTGTTTAAAAAATGTATTTTATAGGGGATAAATAATATATTTATGATATCTTATTAAAATGTTCAGATAACGTTAACTTTATTTACAAAAAATCTCAAACATCACATAAAAGCCTTTTTTCATACATTAAATCTCAATTATTTTAAAAACCTGACGTGTTGGTAAAATTTGATTTTCAGTACTTAAAAATTAAAAAAAAAACATCTCTTCTGATTTAAAATAAAAAAATGTAAACTAATGTAATTTATATTCCATAAAATCAATTTTGAAAATCCAAGATGGCAACATCTGTGATCTTTGTGTTTCCGATAAAGTAATAAAATATTTATTAACATAAAGCATCGGCATCAATCGCATCGATGTATTTAATGCATATTCATGAAATGCTGAAATTATCATAGTATGTACATGTTTACAAATAAAGACAGTAATATTGGTATCCTATAGAAACAATCGTGTAATATTGAACATTCTTTTCTCATTATTTCTTTTACCCTTCTTTTCCTCTTTCTCTTTAATCTAAAATATTCATCATATTTAAAGAAAGAAAAGAAGTCTTTAGCTCAGAACAGAAGTCTTTTAACATGTGGCTTAAAGGCACTGAAGAGTCAGATTGTTCAAAAATCGTACTTTTTGACCATTTTTTAAATAAATTGAATAAATGTATAAAAGTAAAGTTTTAAGGAAAAAAAATATATATATTTATATACATAGAGCAAAATAAAATTTTATTTTCAAAAAGTTATATAAATGTGCGATATTTATATAGGGCATCTGGTAATAATTATATCATCTCTTGTAAACAAGTAGAGTGGAGTGAATCGGAAAGTGCTATGAGAGGTGTCACGCTTTTAGATGATCCTCGAAGGCGATACGTCCTATGGCAAAATGGACATGAACTACAATAATGTCCATGTTCTTAATAAGAAGAACCAGCAAAAACAAGAAAGAAAGTAATAAGAGTGAGCGAATTGACAATAAGAGCCCAACAAAATAAAGTTAAGAATCTAGATATTGACAATGTTCATCCACTTTATCAGAATCTTATACTATTTTGTGACTTTACAATAAAGAGTTAATAAGACATTAATTACTAAAATTGCCAAATCTGTCTGGCTTATCGTCGGTAAATAGAAAATGCATAGCAAATTATAACCGCTCAGCGATTGTTGTTACTATGTGTGTGGAAAGATTGTGTGTTCCTGCACACTAGACGCGGAAACGCTTGCCGAGTAGCAAGATGCAATATGAGTTAGCCAAAAAAATATTAAGTTTTACCAGATAATATCTCAAAGACCACGTTTAGATCTAGATTCTGCATCCTGACAGAAACTTTTTTTGTTAAAAACTTCGGACCTGGCGTGATCGATGTTACATAGAATGGTTTACTATATGAGTGTGCGTGCGCGCGCGCGTGTGAGTGTATGTTCCGTTTCTCTTGCAATGATACTTCTCTCGATAATTCAATTTTTGCTAAAAATTTTCAGTTTTTTATCTAGTTTTCAAAAAATAGATCAAATATAAACTAACAAAATGACAACTATTAATAACAAAAAAATCAAAATTATTTTAGCAAAAAAATTGAATTTTTAACTACTACTTTATTCATTTTTATTTAATTTATTTTATAAAAGTTTATTCAATAACGACAAGCCTTCCAAAATTTTCTAGTTAAAAATTATTATAATTAAACTATTAAGAGATAAGATATCATTACAAAATAATTATCTAAAAAAAATATATATATATCTTCAGCTATATAATTATATATTTATTAAAAAATATATATTCTTTTTTTATGTGTTGTATAAATATCCCTTAAAACGTTACTTTTGTACATTTATTCAATTCGTTACAAAAAACTGTTAAAGATTTTTGGGCAATCTGATTCTCCCAATTCCCTTAAAAAATTTAAGCTATCGTATTTCAAATAGCGAATTGGTCTACATTAGTGCACATTGGTGGATTAATTTGCTAATAAATACATGCTTATACATAAAAAATTCCTATATCATCACTATCTCATAACAGAAACCAATGTAGCAACCCATTACGAGAAAACAAATATCCTATTTTGCATTTGCATGAATTCTCTTTCATCATCTGTTTTCAAATTGTGTCAAATACTAGTATTTGCAGATTGTTCCCATTATGTAATATACGTATAATAACATGCGAAATTTTGATAACGCTTGGAAAAACAATAAGAAGAAACGACGTAGCGATATCGGTGCTATTAAGAGGCGATGAAAATTAAATATAGGCAGGAGAGAGGTTTAGAGTAAGGCGGGAAATAACATTATTACGTATCGTTGCACGCGTCGTTCTTGAGCTTTTGATGATCTGAATGACCATGATGCGACAGTCATGACAGACAACAACGGCGACACCGCGTAAACGTTCCGCCACCATACGCTGCTCCGCACTCGGTCCGCTTGAAGTGGAGAATGTCTTCGTGGTTGAAAGAGCGGCAGGACTACCTCCTTTGTAATTTCTGCAAAATAAATAATTAAAATTATATCAAATAAAATATAAAACACATAACATATCTTGAGGGCCACAGCACAGACATAACGCATAATGCATAATGCATAAGAAAATTAACCATTCAGAGGATTTTATTTCTATCCTAAGGAGGGAAACAGACGATTCTAATTGATTGATTTTTTTATGCATTATGCAAAAGTCTATGCTGCGGTCTTAAATGTTTGGCAGTCGCTCAAAATAGGTTATAGATCAATTTGCCAGGTATGTACCAAGGGGAATGCCCCATTTGATCGCATTGCAAATGATCACAGTCGTTCACAGGTGATTGCTGCTAGTTTTTCTCTTGTATCCACCGATTAGAATATTTTATTTTAAATTAGTCAATTGCTGACGTGGTCATTTGAACCCCATTTGTATCTTGATACAACGCTTGCGTCGATTTTCTCTTAATCAAAATATTTTATTCAAAGTGCAGATTAATGCCAGTAAAATCAGCTCACAGTCGTTACCAGCAAGACAAAAAACTATAATAAAATATCCACTACGCTTGCCTACAATGTACGATGATCATAGCAATTATCTATGTACTGACTGTAGCAGAGATGAATAGAAATGTTAATAATTAGCTAATATATTATAATATAGAGAAATATTAATATTTAAATGTTAATTTTTAATGTTTAAATGTTTAATGTTGACAAATAAATACCATTTTTCTATTAAAATCATAAAGATATAAAAATATAGCGCGTGAGTTATATACTAGCATATAAGTGACTGCGATAGAGACAGAAAGAAAAAGCTAAACTCCAAAGGCCTCCTCTGTTTTTGTCTAACTTCAAAACAGTATTCTTGCACATGCGCGATTGAACAAGTATGGAGGGGGCCTTTATTCAGTTCTCTCTTTTTACTCCTCTATCGCTTTTCCGGATTTCTTACGCACTCTATTCTTAAATCTCTATAATTAAAATACACAATTTTTAATCCTAAAAATGAAGTTCGTTAATCTGCAGAATAAATACCCTTTTTTAAAATTGTACTGTATAACTTTTTTCAAAAGAAGCATATTTTTAGAATATCAGATTAAATTTTTAGCCAAAAATATTAAAAACTCAAAGAGTTATGATTCATTTAAGCAAAACAATTTTTGGGGAAAATTTCTTTTTTCGCAAATTTTTTAAAATATGTTAATAATTTTAACTAAACTTTTAAATCACATAAATTTAAAAATTAAATATATTCTATAAAGCTCTAATAATCAAATCAAATTAAATTAAAGAACGGGTAAATGAGCCAATACTAGATGCCGTTGTATTTAATGTATTATGTCTATAAAAGTTTGAAACAAATAAATAAACGTTTCGATCTGTAATCAGATTATTATCAATATTGACGATACAATCATGAAACGTAGATACTTAAGGCGTAGTCTACAATAAAGCCTTAAGCTTTAATCCGTAAGAAATTGACTAATCACAATCGAGTATTTTTATAAAAATCGACTGTAATTGGTCAATTTCTTATGGTTTAAAACTTAAATCTTTATTGTAGACTATGCTTGATACAAACATAAACCGTAGATAACACTATCCGACACTATTTTTGTAACACGAATGCGAATAGTCATTTCCGATGTATTTTTGCCTGCGAAACACGAATCTGTTCTCAAAAGTTGGCTATCACGTCACAATTTTGAGAAAAATAGCGTTAAAGAAAAATAGCGTAAAGAACTAAAAATAACGATTTCGAAAGTTTTCAAGACGTTATAATAGCGATAATAAATTTTTTTAACAAATTTCGTTAATATCATTCGAAAATATCAACTTTTAGCTTTAGAATACACTTTGATACGTTCCGATATGATTTTTTGTTTTTGAAATATAATAATTTAATTTACAGCTCTTTTTCATACATGCAGAGGCACTCACAACCGATAGTAAAATTAAATATTATAGTATAATATTGGATAATATAATAATATTAAATCTGAATTAAGAAAGATGTTAGAATAGCTCGCCGAGGAAGGCTCCTTATCGCGAGGTGTCAAGTAACATGCCTCGTGCGCTGCCGACCATCGCACCGGTCAACGCACCGGGCATCGCATTGGAAGTTCAGCTTAGCAACGATCATGCCACCGGAAATGCATATTTGCGTTTTGACAATTGTTGCTAAGCCTGCGAATATTTCCCGCGCGCCGGATGCGCGCGGTTATAACCATATAATCATGCCGAGGACCCATTGCCTCACTATTATACCAAATCCGCGGCACTACTTAAGCTGCTACCGGACAGCGGGCCGCGGGATCAGTGGTAGTCAATCAAGCCAATACATACGGCCCGCAAGATTAGCATACGAACTCAGAGATCGGGACTTAGTCAACGCATCTCGAGCGAGCAAATGTACAGCGCGCTATCTCAAAGCCGCGCGCCGTATCTTATCACCTCTGAGTAAAACGACACAGCACCTTCGCCGATCGGAAGTGTAAAGAACTGCCTTGTAACTACAGAGAATAAACACTTCTTTTGTTAATTACTAATAACAAGTGTGTTGGTGACTCGAGGATCCTGCCAACAAAAGCCTCCTTTCGCGAGTTCCTACTCCTAAGGCAGCAACGAACCCAATAAGATTATTTGTCGCACCACAAGGTACGACAAAATCATTTTGTTGCACTGCAAGGTACAACACATGCAAAGGTCATCTTATTCTATCTTAATACTGCATTATATAAGCAGGAAAGTGCTTTCCTGCTTATATAATAGGATAATATAATAGGATAATATAATAGGATTATATTAATTAAAAAGTAATATGAAATGATAAAATATAATATGACAGAAAGATTATAGAGAAAACCGCACTTGGTATTATTCGAGATCAACGAGAAAGAATCTTCTTCTCTTTTTTTCTCTTTCTTTATTTCTTGTTACTATTGCCTGTTGCCTGGCATTGTGTTTAGACCTTTACCACAAAAATCAGCTATCTCTCTCAAAAGGCTCCGTCTACGTTAGTCTGTGGTGTCAACCGATACCTACCATAGGGTGTGATCTACTTGATGTTACAGACGCTTCAAAACATTTTATGATTGGCCAATTCGTAAAATTCTTTGTTCCGAATGGTCATTCAAATGCTTCAAAGCATTTGTAGCGTCAAGTGGATCGCACCCATAGACTTACTAGAATAGACTGCTTATAAAAGTAGTGGGGGTATCCGTCACTCAAAAAAAAAAATGTCTTTAATATAAGGTTCTATCTCTTTCTAATGCAGAACAGTGGGAAAGTATAGCGACCAATAACGGTGTCGGAGCTTGAGCGTGTTGTCATAGTATGCGTGTCGATGTGAGCTTCATGTGAGATGGATGACCAAAACGGATATTTTAGGGTTAGTGAGTCTACATGTAAATAATTTTATTTAAACAATTGAAATAATGGTGTTGAGTTGCTGCGTATGCGAAATAAAATATAAAAAGGACCTTCCTCGCTGCTACAAAGTTACGCCCACTAGAAAAAGATATATAGCAACCCATATTAACGTAAAAGTTATCCTTTTCTCAGTGATAGATATCCCCACTACCGTTTTTCCACCTCATAAGCAGTTTATTCTAGTAAGTCTATGATACCTACTAAGGCTGCGTTCCGATAATCACTGTCAGTACTGAAAATCTACAGTTTACGTCACATATACTGTAGATTTTCAGTACTGACAGTAAATATCGGAACGCAGCCTAATATGGATGATGAATATGCAGAATATAGATGTCCGGCATGAAGGCAATAAAAAGGTCGTGTAAGTGTCAAACATTTTCAAGATCGTTTCAAGTAATGCTTAAGATGCTAATACGACTCTGTGATTGGCTGATGGCATCTTAAGTCCTTAAGATAATCTTAAATATAAGACCCAACTATGAATACCAGCCTTAAAAGCGGCAACTCGTTTTGCGTAGAAAGTTGCAAACCCATGTAATGCAGAGAATGCTTTGCGCGCGCGCGCACGCACGCACGCGTATTATAAACAAAATAAAGTTCACATGTGTTTGCAGATTTCCAATACAATGTATAGTCGTGGACAAAATGGTTGTCTGACTTTTTGTGATAAATTTTGGAACCCACCTCATCATGTGTATATATTTATGTGTTAATACATTCTTACTTTATTAATATACAAATTGTCGGCAAGAAATGCACTTCTCGGCCGATTTCAGCAAGCGCCGTCTCCCACTATTCCTCTTGCCCCGCGTGCCGTGCGCGTTGCCTACGAATCGCGTGGTTCGTAGGCCGCGTCAGCGGCACGCGGGGCAAGAGGAATAGTGGGAGGCGGCGCTTGCTGAAATCGGCCGAGAAGTGCATTTCTTGCCGACATCATATACATGATTCTTATACATGATTTTGCTGTTCTAATAATGCGTCACCGCAAATACCTGTAATGAGAATGTAATGACATAAATATATACACATGATGAAGTGAGTTCCAAAACTTATCACAAAAAGTCAGACAACCTTTTTGTTCATAACCATACATAGGTTAGCGAGAATATCTAGATGCAATCCGTTTGACTGTACGCAAAAGAACTGTGTACAAACGAACTGTGCGCAGAAGAACTGTGCGCAAATGCACTGTTCAATGTAACAAATGTTTAATTAACAAAGTTAATAACAAATTTTACATGCATGTGTGCGTGTGTTAGAAATTTTACAAAAATATGTGTTGTGTCCAAAAGGAACTGTGCGCAAATGCAAGTGTCCAATTATACTGTGTATCATTGAACCACTTCCATTAAGGAGACAATGCAAGAGGAAATGAAAGCTATTAAACAAGAAATGGAAGACTTGCAAAAAATAATCCGAGGAGGAATGCAGACATCAGCGAAAAATGTACGCGACAGTGAGGCTACGAAGAAGGAAAATATCATAATCATCAAGCCAAAGATTCAGCAGGAAAGTGAGACCACTAAAAAAATAATAAAAGAAAAGGTAGATATTAAGAAAATGACAATGCAGATAACAAAGGTACGAAAAGGAAGAGAAGAAACAGTAATTCTAGGCTGTCAGAAGAGAAGAAATGGATAAATTAAAAGATATAGTACAGTCCAAGCTAGGTAACAATTATAATGTTACAGAATCACTACAAAAGAAGCCGAAAATAAAAATTGTCAATATTAGCGAGGAAGAAATAGAGTTGGATGATGATGAACTAATAGATACAATCAAGAAACAGAATAGTATGGGTGAATCGTATAGACAAGTATAGTAAAGAAAATTTCGAAAAGAAAAAATATGAATGACAGTCAGCCTAGAAGTAAAGGAAAAGAAGGTAGATCTATAATAATTGAAGTAGATAAAGTAACACATGAATTAATGTTAAAGAAAGAAAAGTTGAATATAGGCTGGAAAAAATATCCTGTGTTCAATCACTTCAGCATAAAGAGATGTTTCAAATGTTAGGAATTCTATCACATTGCAAAAAACTGTACGAGAGATAAAATGTGTCATAAATGTGCAAGAAAGCATAAAGCAAGTAAATGTAGAGAAAAGCATAACAAATGTGTAAATTGTATGTTTAAAATAAAAACATATAGTTTGAAAATAAAGGACGAACATAATGCTCTGGAATGTCTGACATAGAAGAAGGATATCGAAGAGAAGAAGAGAAGAGGTGGATGGGAAGCCAAAAAAAAATAGCAACCACAGAAGGAAAAGGAACAAATAATATATACAAATGTGCAAAGTTTAATGGCACACAAGGATGAGATACAGCACCAGATTATGAAGAAATTAAATCCTGCAGACATAGCATTGTCGGAGTTTAGACTGATTGCTGAAATTAAAGATAGTGAAATAAGTATACCGGGGTACAGTGTGGTCAAATGCGACGCGAAAAATAGGAATACAGGAGGGGTTGCTTTGTATATAAGAGACGATATCAAGTATGAGACAGTAGTATCGAAAAAAATTAGAAAGGATCGTTTGGTGCGTTGTAATAGAAGTAAAAGAAAAATTGTTTAAAAGAGTGTTAATGGTAATATATTATTCACTGTGTGCGTCACATGGAGAGTTTATAGGATTCTTAAAGGAGATAGTAAAAGAATTAATTAATTAAAAGAAGAGCGTATAATATTAGGAAACTTTAATATAGATTGTATGACAGATTCTTTTCATACAAATAAACTACTAACGACTATGCAAAGTCTAGGTATGAAGCAATATGTTGATAAAGCAACGAGAATAGTTACCGAAAATAGTTATAGCTTTAGTTTTTGCGAATAAAGAAATTAATATACAAGTAAATTATGAACCTAAGATAACGGATCATGCGTGGATAAAAGTCGTGATAAATACGAACAAGATTGTAAATAGATATAAAGAATTCAGTAGGGATTATAGTAGATATAATGCGGATGAATTTGTTCAGCTAGTGGAGCATTAAAAGAAGTTATTAGAGGAAGACCAACAAGCGCAAAAGTAGAAAATATAGATTTTGAGATATTAGACAATAATATAGAATGCGGTATAGCTGATAAATATAACTTATATACAGAGAAATCTATAGATTTTATTAAAAACATAACAAAATCTATAGATAGGAATTATACAACAAGCACAAATAAGAGAACTATTTATTGTATTGAAAAGAAGGGAGAGTTGGAAAAATCTGAGTCAATTACGACAGAACAGTTAAAAGTAATCATTAGGGAGTTACCAAAAAAGAAAGGTACAGAAGAAGGAATAACTAGCGATATATTAAAAACGGTGTTTTGTGTAATAAAAAATGAATATTGTGATATAGTAAATAAGTCATTGAGTGAAGGTTATTTTTTGAAAGAGTGGAAAACGTCCACGATAATTCCAATACCAAAAGTAGAGAAACCTAAGAGGACAAATAATTATAGACTTATTAATATACTACCAATTTATGAGAAGGTATTACAGATAATAGTTAAAAAACAAATTGAATTTTATCTAGAAAGTAATAATATCATAACGGAACATCAGTCGGGCTTCAGAAAAAAATTATTCGTGTGAAACAGCAATTCAAACAGTTATAAATAAATGGAAATTGATTATTAGTGAGAGACAAATAGTAGGAGTTATTTTTTAGTTAGGAGTAGATCTTAAACGGGCATTCAAGACAATTAATAGAGGGAGATTATTAGAGAAATTATATCAGCAATTATATTACAGGAACAGTTTTAGAATTATGGTTTAGGTCGTACTTAAAAGATAGAATGCAACAAGTTCAGTTTAATGATGGATGGTCTAAGATACTGACTACGAAATACGAAGTGCCACAAGGTTTGATATTGGGCCCATTGTTGTTTATAATATATATAAATAATATGTTAATGTTTGCTCGGAGGTGTGTAGTACAAAGATGTTTGCAGATGATACCTTAATGTAACAGGTGAGAATAGCGGAGGTAGAAAGAAAATTTAATATTGCATTTAACGTAGTGGAGGAATGGATAAATACTAATAAACTGAAGATGAATGCGGGGAAAACGAAATATATGTCAGTTAGAAGTATAAGAAAAGAATTGAGAGGCAATACTATTGTGAGATGTTTAGATGGAAATGAGATTGAGCGCGTAGAAATAATGAAGTAATTAGGTGTAGTTATTGATGATAGACTTAGATTCAGCGGTCACTATAATTACATGCTAAAGAAAATAGGGAAGAAAATGATTTCCGTTTGTAAAATGTTTCAAGTTTATCTGGATCAATAGACCAGCAGTAATCTGCAAACATTATTTTTCTTTTATATCTTTCTTCGAAATTTGAAAGATCCTGATGAAATCTTTCGCTATGTTCATCACTAACAACACTGAAATTTTCCGGAAAAAAATTTAAATATGAATGTAAGAAGTAAATTTTTAATGATATGTTACATTTTATTTTTTCGAAAGCTGTCAACATGTTTGTTACTATTTTTATATAATTTTCATTTTTCTTATTTCTCAGGAAATTTTCAAATACATCCTTTAATGCATTCTATGCTTTTTTTCTATACAAGTTAAAATATTATTAAAGTTTGCATCTTTTTGCAGTTTTCATATTTAAGGACCAATGAACATTCTTTCTTTTATTTTAGTATTCGTAATTTTAGAAAATATTTGTTTTATATACTTCTTCATCTTTAGCCATCTTTCACAAAATTTTTCATCAAACCTAATTTGATGTGAAGTGGTGGTAAAATTATATTATTAGGATAAACACATACATACACAAGTGCATTATGCTTCATGTTATTTTTACCAAGTTCAAAATTTTCTTGTGCAGGCCATTCCTTAATTTTGTAATAAGAATCTTTGGCTATCCCATTTGCAAAAGAAACAACAGTATTTAGTGTATCTGGTTTGAAGTCAAAGAAAAATTGAAAGTACTTTAAAATCGGTACAGATACCAATAATATTTATCATAATTTAAAGCATTTAAGAGTATATTCCCCACACAGCATGTATATTCTCACACAGCATATTGCCATAATATCACAGTAACATTATAATATTGCAGTAATATTAAAACGGATATGTAATATTACAGAAATTTGTTGACATATCCCACATAGCGGAATATCACAGAAATAGTTCTCCCATTACAATATTACAGTGAAATATAGTATAAATATTGCAAAAATATTACAAAAATATTACTACAATATTAACCCATCGGCTGTGTAAAAGAATTTTATTATTTGGGCCAAAAGTGTGTTGAAAAAAGTTTATCGGATTATTATGAAACTTGGTATTCGTATGTTTTTGGGTCTCTGAATCCAAATATGATGTCAAATTTACAAAATTTAAAATGGCGAATCCAATATGGCGGATCAAAATTACAAAAAATAGACGGAATTTTATTATTATTATTTTAAAGTTATTTAGATTGCTAAATCTAAATTTAACATTAGAATTAATATATTCAAGATGGTTAATAAGAAAAAAATTTTACCATTTTGGATCCGCCGATTCCACATTTGATCAAAATAAATCAATAAGTACATCCTGACACTAGAGCTCCCATAATTGCATCCGCCATTTTTGAATTTTGATGTCATATTTGGATTCAGAGACTCAAAAAAATTTCATAAAAATCAAACCATTTTTTGTAACTTTGATCCGCTATATTGGATCCGCCATTTTGAATTTTGTACATCTGACTTCCTAATCGTAATCAGCGACCCCAGAATCCTCCGAGTAACAAGTTTCAAGCAAATTCAGAAAGTTTTACTTTGTTTTTTCTTCGTTGCGGCTATAACCGTTATACACAGTCAACGGGTTAAAATGTCCGCCGAAATGGATCACAGTAATATAATGGTAATATATGACGAACGTATTACTGTAATATTTACGAAGTATTTTTGTATTATTTTTTTTATTTTTTATCTTTCTAAATTTTTTTTTATATTTATAATTTTTTAAATATAATTTATAAAGTGTAAAACTTATAATATTTATAAATTATAATACATATTTATAAAATAATAAAGTAATGTGATAATGTCTTAAGGTTAATGATTACACAGCTCCACAAAAAAATCGAAATTTTGTTTGCGGGGACCTGACCCACCTTACTAAATGTAATCGAGCATGCTGAAACCGAATCCGGAGTTCAAATAACTCCATCACGTCTGGTTTTTTTTGTAATCTCAAAAAATAGGCTAAAAATCATAAAATTCCAATAAAAACCCAAACAAAATCCCATAATCACATATCCCATCAACCACACAACCCCATAACCTTAAAACCTCATAACTAAATAATCGAATAATCGTGTGGCCACCTAAGGTCCATGTATTTTTGCCATAAAACGGATTCGGTTTCAGCATGCTCGATTACATATAGTAAGGTGAGTCAGGTCCCCGCAAACAAAATTTCAATTTTTTTGTGGAGCTGTGTTACGTTTACACATTATCCTTAATCGGATTTAGTAATATCGGTTGTTAGTCTGGCCAATCACAACTATTGCATTTTTTTGAAAAATGTAATTTGAAATCTAAGCACTATCGATGACGTTAAACCTGATTAAGATAATGTGTAACGCACTCATCATGACATTTTAACATTATGTTGAGTTTAAAAATAGCTGGAGTAAGCTTTAAGCCATAAAAAATTAATCAATCACAGCCAATTATTTTTCTCATTTTTGTCTGTGATTTATCAATTTCTTACGGCTTAAAGCATACTTGAGATCAACGTCTGTGTCGGCTCCCACGGGCGACGCGACCAATCCGCGACCGTAAAGAAATCGAGAAATCGAGAAAGCGAGCGCAAACCAAGTGGTTGGAGTTGATCGGAGCGCGACAGCTGATACGAACTCGCAATCCCGGGCCACAAGATCCATAGTTCCGCCGTAATTACGGAAGTTTTTCTTCTTCTTCAAATTCCCAAGACGGATTTCCGACCCATAGATGAGTCACAGTACCACGGTTTAGCCAGGTCAATGACCTTTAGTAGACTCTTGGAAAAGATGAGTCTGCTATTTTCATAAAATAATTACGGAAGTTACGGCAAAACTATGGTAAATTACCGCGACCATCTCCACCCAGCGCCTCGATAGGCGTGCCGGGCATGCGCAAGACGCGGCAACGGACGAAAAGAGGGGAGAACCGACGAGAAGGAACTTGGGCGAAGAAGGGCGCTCGAGAAGTCCGCTCGGAACTGTCGAAACGTACAGACGTGTTTTTACAACCGAGACCTCCGCGACTTTAGTACAAGTTCCCGGAAACGCGTAAAGTCCGAGCGCGTGGAGTGGATATAATTTGCCCACGTTTGAAATGGTCACGTGTAAATTTAACCACGTTCGAAACGACCACGTCTGAAACAGCCACGTCCGGAATGGCCACATTTGGAATGATTTTTTTTTGTTTGCGTGGAAAGTTGCAAACCTATGCGGTGCAGAGAATGCTTTGCGCGCGCACGCGCGCACACGCACGCGCGCGCGCGCGCGCGCACACACACACACACACACACACACACACACACACACACACACACACACACACACGCACGGGTGGTGCAAGGGGGGCCTTTGGCCCCCTCCCGCACACCGTCTAAGTCGCTAATCGTGTGCATTGTACTGAAAATTATGTAAAATATACGTGGCCATTTCGAACGTGGCCGCTTCGAACGTGGCCGTTCCGAACGTGGCTGTTTCGGACGTTGTCGTTCCGAACGTGGGCAAATTGAACTCCGTGCAATATTTCACGTGGCCATTCCGAACGTGGGCAAATTATATCCACTCGTTATGTACATATGTAATAAAATCAATTTGTATACGTTTTGCATGTACGAGGCATGTTGATAGAAATAAAATTTATGTTATATATAAAAACTTTAATACTCAAATAAACTGAATCAAGTTTCAGACATTGAGTTAAAAGAATTATATGCTATAAATTCTTTCTGATAAGAATGTATGATTATAATCGCATAAAAAAATTTTATAAATGATACATAGTATATGTGCATTTAGAAAAAAACGCAATTGTATCTCTTGACATATCAGTTTTATGCTTATATAGTTTTGTCATCTCCAGACGGAGCAGTAGTTTACACAATGTAAACAAAAACCGCACTTGAGTACGGACGTGATTTTTGCATTGGCGTGCGTCAATAGCTCTCACTACTTTCTCCCACTATTGCAGGCCTGCTCGTTTCAAGAGTGGGGGTATAAGCACACGTAGAAAAGGACGAACGTAGACGTTGAAAAGAGACGGATGTGTTTCTCGCGTGAGAGAGAAGGAAACACATCTTATGTCGTACGTAAGCCCTATTCACACTCTCGAAATTTGGAACAATCCTCGGTTTAGATATACTATGTTTATGACTGTAAGTGTGCTGATCCGTCCGTAATCTAAGTGCACAAAACAGATATCTCGGCAATAAAAAATCATATCGAAACGAATCAAAGTGCATTCTAAAGCTGAAAATTGATATTTTCGAAGGATATTAACAAAATTTGTTTAAAAAATTTAGTGCCGGGGATAAACATCTAAAAAAAACAAACCTTCGATTTTTTTTGAAATCGTGTATACTTACGCATTTTGACGCGCTGATTACGAATATCATAGTGAAAATTAGCGCACATTTGATTTTCATAGCGGGAAACTATTAAAAAACCATAAAATATAGTTTTTCCATTTATTTCCGTAAATAAATTAAGTTAAATTTTAAAAAGTATTTCAGATAAAGTTGTAGATCTCATCAAAATACACATTATATGTTCCATTGATATTTGCCATAAAAACCATAGTTTTTGAGACGTTAATTTGAAACGTTAAATATTCAAAACTTTATATAACTCATCCAACACAAATCAAATTTTATTAGTTAATTTCAATCTGGTAATTATGCAGTTATACGGAGCCCCCAATTTCAATATGTCTTTCACATATGTTTGTGTATGTGGTTGGTGTGCTGATACAGCCTTCACAAAGGCTCGCTTGCCAAGGCGGAGGAATTATGGAATAACGACTCCGAAATCGCGGTAAAAGTAGACGTCTTTTATTCTCATTAAACTCAGGGTGAGGCGAGCGGTATCAGAGTTCACTTTCACAGTAGTGAATCGGCTCTCACTTTAGTAGGCGGCAACCAGGCTTCCACTCGCGAAAAAATAGCGCGGCGAGAAATGTCTACGAATTATGCGGAATCGTCGACGTAAGATGAGAATCTAATGTTCGGTAGTCGTATACCGGTCCGATTCGTATTTTCGGCAACGAATCGGGCTGTTTCGGCGCCGATCGCGAAAAATCACGCGCCACGCACGCGACATGCGGAGCGCGAACGGAGGGAGAGCAGGAGCTCAGAGCAATATGCGATCTATATTGCAAATATAATGTAGGCTCTAAAGCTTATGCCCAAACATACCGCCCGCCTCGAATATACGAAGGATATTTGAAATTCATACACGATTGATATGATAGTTGCGGTGATTTTTAAAGAATGATTTCTACAAGAATTAAATGTGAGATAACTGAATCTTTAAGTGATACAGAACTTATAATTAGGTGTATCGATGAGTGCCGACAATCGTCATCACAGGCTGGTTCCGTCCACTGTGGCAGAATTGTTCAATTCTTCCTCGTTGATCTCGACAGGGAGGAAACAGTTTTACAATCGGTCGTCTGTACTCCGATCGATGCGTCCTGACGGTTACCACGCAAGTGAAGCCGTCGTCACCGAAATGACACGCGATAATGCGGCCGACTTCCCATTGGCACGGCGGAGCTTGAGAGTTTCTCAACAGCACTATTTGGCCAACTTTGGACGACACGCCACTTGGGGCGTTGCTGATGGGAATGCAAGTAGTCGCTCGACCATGACCTTCAAAAACCTTCGGTTGCTCGGAGCATTTGCCAGCGTGACAGTCGTGCTTTGTTAAGATTGAGCACGCTTAGCTCGGGAAAAGCGACAAGAGCGGTACTGACGAGAAAATGACAGGCGTCACAACTTTATAATCATCGAGATTATCAGATGCGCGAAAAAGGGGCCTGCAATTCAAACACGCCTCTATCTTACAGAGAAGCGTGGTTATTTCTTCGAACGTGTGGAGACCAATGTATCGTTTTAAGTGGTGTTTTACGCTGCGAACACCTCCCACAGCCCACCAAAGTAAGGCGCGAAGGGGAGTATAAAATGCCACTCGGTTTGGTCTTGAGTGAGGCTACTTTTAATTTGGCAATGACTAATGAGACGAAGACGGAGCCGTCCACGTGTATGAGGCGCAGGTATACTACGGTCGCGAATGCCTTCGTCGAGGCATCGCAGAATCTGTGAAGAGAACAGTTCATAGTATGAGGGCCATATTCAGTCTAACGCAGTATCTTAAGCGCGTTAAGATTTAGAAGTCTCGTTTGGTAGTCTGTCTACTCGTCTAACAATTGGCTGGGAAGTTTATCATCCCATTGGCATTTGAGCAACCACAACCGTTGCATGAAGATTTTCGCGGTTATAAGAACGGGGATGGCTCATCCTAACGGATCAAAGAATTTCGAAATGGTCGAAAGGATCGCCCGTTTCGTTCTACTTGGAGAAGAAGGCATGGATACCCGGAATTGGAATACGTCGAGCGCAGGGTTCCAGCAGATTCTTAATACCTTGATCTGCTCGTCGTCTTAAAGAACTTTATGTGTGGCTAAATCATGATCGGAAAGATCGATGTCGGACAAAAAGTCATCTAAATTACTTACCCATTTGCGGAGGCGGAAGCCACCTTTTTCAAGGAGTGCGATCACTTGGTCACGGGTTTGATGCGCTAAGATGGGATCGTCAGCGCCGAATGCGATCTCGTCTACATAGATTTGGCGGCGCAAACATGCATAGCTAACGGAAACTCAACTCCGTGGTCAGTGGCCAATTGTTCTAAAACGCGGAGAACGAGGTACGGAGTGGAGGCAGTGCCGTAAGTGACCGTCAAGAGAATATATTCTTTCAATGGTTTGTCTAGTGATGGGCGCCAAAAAATTCGCTGGTATGTGGTGTCGCGTGGGTCGACCAAAATCTGTCGATACATTTTGACTATGTCGGCGGTATAAACATACCGATGCTGACGTAACAGGATGAGGACGGTAGGCAGATTCCTTTGTAGCTTTTGCAAATGGTTATTCAACGACGTGCCCTTGGTGGTTAGGGAGGAAGCGTTGAATACTACACGCAAGCGAGTGGTTGCACTGTCTTCTCGTAAAACGGCTTGATGCGGAATACAATACGATTGTGGTGGCGCTGTGACGTCCATGGGTGTGGCCTCAATCATATGACGGAGTTGTTCATATTCTGCAAGAAATTCCCGATAGGCAGCCGCGTGATCGGGATCGCGTTGAAGTCGGCGTTTCAACGTTTGGAACTTTGCAATGGCAATAGATCGTGACTCTCCAATCGGTATTGGCGGCCCGATTTTAAATGGCAGTCTTACGACATAACATCCGTGTAGTTTACGGGAGTGAGTTGCGATAAAGTGCTTCTCACATTGACGTTCTTCCGGGCTCAAATGAGCCTTCTGAGGTATCTCCTCGACCTCCCAAAATTTACGAAGGTCGGAATTCAGAGCCTCAAAGATGTCACCGTAATTCACGGAGACAGACGAGATTCCATGGGTAGACGCCGGTGCGATTGGACCGGAGATGATCCAGCCGAGAGTAGTGTTTTGCACGGTTGGTTCGTTGACGGTACCCTTTCGAACACCGTCAAACACGAGCATGCCGAATCGGCTCCAATGATCACATCAATCGGATCGGGACTCATGGGTTCACTATCGGCTAAATGGAGCCCGTCGAGGTGCTGCCACTGACCCGCCGTGTTGGTTCGACTCGGAATATATTTTGTTAAAGATCGAAGGATTAGCGCTGTGGTCAAATAGGCAGGTCCATCGCCAAACGCAGGGGTGATCGTAATTTGAGCGGCGTGTTTCATCATTGACCGTGTTCCACCGATACCAGTAACGGAAACGGCGCGATTAAGGAGTTAGAGGCAGTTAGAAGGCCAAAAAAGACACTTTTTGGGGATTTTTTTTTGAAGCTACAGTATTATATTTAATTTATAAATATTGACACTGTGTTACATAACATTAAAAAAAAATTCGAAAAAAATTTGAAGTAAAAATATTAAAATTTAAAGAAGTTATAGTTAATTATAGAAGCCGCCTTAATAAAAATACTTTAAAACACGTTTTGCGGTGCCAACTGCTGGTGAAGCCGGATCATGTGAAACAAATGAATAAAAAAAATTTAGTTTGTACATGAAATTTTCTAGTCCTTAATCGAAGATTTTAAGAAAAAATTAATTTAGGGCAAAATGGTAGCTGCCAAAAGTCAAACATCCGATTTTCATAAAAAAAACGCCCATTTTTTGTACATAAAATTGAAAATATAAGTAAAAAAAAATCCTTCGATCAAGGACTTGCATTTTATGTTAGAAGAGAGCACGTAAAATTTTAGATTGATCGGTTGAATAGTTTTTCAGAAATCTTTGGCACCGTACTTGAAAATGCAGTTCTGAGAAAGACGCGTTTAAAGTTTTAAGTACCGTTTACGTATTTCATTCAAAAATCATGTGATCAATTTGAATAAAAGGTGTATTTTTAAACTTACACAGAGTCATTTTAGGCCCATATAGCACACCTTCAGCTTTCATAGCAGCTTCTAAAATATTAGTTGGTGAGAGAGCAGCTGCTGATAGCTGCTCCTTCCTAACAATCGCGCTTGACCTGAGAGACCGACTTTGCGACTTTGCTACTTTAACAGTTTTAGTCGGATCGACTTGAAAATTTAATAAGATATTCTCGAGATGTTATACTTACAGAAAATATGAAAATCCAAAAAATGATTTTTTCAAAATTACTGACTGCCCCTGACCCCTTAAGTTTCGGTAATCGAAGGCTCTGAGCGAGCGTTTCGGTTATCAAGGTTGACACGGAGCCTTGATCGAGCAGTGCACGGACCGTGGCAAAGCGACCTGAGTCGGAGTATACGCGGACGCGTGCGGTGGCTAGTAAGATCGTGGAGTTCGGCGCCACAGTTTTCGATATCAAATGCATTGCGACCTCAGTGCTTTTACTTTCCGTACTGGCGAGAGGTGAGACTTTATTTTCACTAGCGGAAAGTAAAACGGAAGCAGATTTGATTTCCGCAGGCTTTGCGAGGTTCACAAAGTGTAATAACGAGTGATGTCCTTTCTGACATTGTTGACACGCGTGCGAGCTTGTATATTCCTTTACAGTGTGCTTGGTACTGAAGCAATTTAGACGTTTATTTTTTTTTTATAAGTCAGAACGTTGGGATAGAGTCTGCTTTAGGAACGCGGGACACTGATAGAGCAAATGATTCTCTTTACAGAGAGCATATGAAAACGGAACTGCGAAAGCGGAGATGACGTATGACGCGAGAGATTTTCTCTTCGAGGATTCCGCAGATTTTTCCTTTGTCGATAGTAACATCGCTTCTAAAGCGAGAATTCGCGATCCGAGGAATTGATCAAGTTCGCGGTAACTAGGGTACTCCATGGTGTCCCCTAGCTTGAGTTCCTAAACCTTTCTCGATGATTTATCGAGTTTTTGAGTGACAAGAAAGACAAAGTAAGTCATCCCAATATTCGACCTTTCGACCGAGATTCGTGAGCGCGTGAATTCGCGTGTTAGCTTGATCGCGGAGGTTCCGAAGATCTTTGGAGGTTTCGGCGGTAAGCGACAGAAGATTGAAGAGATTGAAAATTCTGTAAATGAACATTGATAAGGCGACGTTTATTGTCATAACGCGAGACGTGAATATTCCACGCGACGTCGAAATTATCATTGGTAATCGCGAGGTGTTCGAGCGTGGTACTCGCATTCCCTTTTACACAGGAGCATAAGTAATGCATATGCTCGACATTTGTTCGTTGTAAACCATCGACTTAAATCTATCGCGGAAATGCTCCCATTTTTCGACACTCCCGTCAAAGTTCGGTAGATTGATCCTCGGCAAATGCAATGCAGCGCGGTGAGACTCAGACACGCCACTTACGTTATGTGTAGTTGCATTAAGGGCATCACTCTCATGGGTTCCCAATACCTCAGCCATAAAGTCCGCAGCCTCATAGTAGGACTCTTCACAGGCGATGATGCGATTCTTACAATCAGTGAAGTAGACATCGGTAGCTCTCAGTTTATCGTCGGCAAGAAGCTCTATCTCGCCATTTAGCTCCTGGCATTTGGAGAACATCTCTTTCAGCGTAATAAGACGCTGTCTAGTGACAGCTGGTGTCATTTTGGCTTGTCCAAGCTTCTTGAAATTAGGCAGGACTCGCGAGATGAAATTCATGAATTAATTCTGCTTCGCAAGAAGCTTCTTAACGGTCGACATGGCGATTCTTTTTCAATAATATGAGCGTTAAGAATCACACACAGTTTTCTCCTTGGCAGCAATCCGGCTCAAAGGACCAATATGTTTATGTATGTGGTTGGTGTGCTGATACAATCTTCACAAAGGCTCGCTTGCCAAGGCGAAGGAATTGTGGAATAACGACTCCGACATCTCGGTAAAAGTAGACGTCTTTTATTCTCATTAAACTCAGGTGAGGTGAGCGGTATCAGAGTTCATTTTCACAGTAATGAATCGACTCTCACTTTATAGGCGGCAACCAGGCTTCCACTCGCGAAAAAATAGCGCGGCGAGAAACGTCTACGAATTATGCAGAGTCGTCGACCTGAGATGAGAATCTAACGATGGTCGTATACCAAGGATATGCGGAGCGCGAACGGAGCGCGAGCAGGAGTTCAGAGCAATACGCGATCTATATTGCAAATATAATGTACGCTCTAAAGCTTATGCCCAAACAACATATGTTATCAAAGTCATCATCCTGAGTAATATTATAAAGGTTTTAGGTTGCGCTCGGCATTTATTAAAAAGTTATTAACACAAGTTTTATAATAATAATAATAGTAAACATCGATAGCCTACATCAAGAAATACATTTAACTGACACTTCTTCACTGTGACCATACACACACGGAGGGTGCAAGGAGGTGGGCTTCGCCCCCCCCCCCCGCTTCCACATCCACCCTGCCGGTACCCAGATAGCCAAGCGTGATTAAGCATTTTGAAGAAACTAATGCACAAAACGTGTTGCTAGATATTTGCTGTATATTTGCTGACATCAAAGTAGAACACGTTACAAATATAGCAATATGTCTGCTTATACATGCAAACAGTTGGCGAAATTTTCCGAGCAAACGATTCGCAATACTCATATGTTATGTTGTCTACAACATGACAGCAACATGACGGCAATGAATGATTCAATCGAATGAATAATTATATCTTGAGCATCATGATGCAAACATGACAGCAACAACACATACATAATAATTTTCATTTGTTATTGCATATATGCCTTCAAACTATTATGAAGTTTTTTACTTGTAGCTTATTGTTTACAAATTGTTGACAATATGAAGTTGTTACACCTTTACGACAACTTTTCTATAAAAAGACGTCTATATTTTCAAAATTTAAATATAATTAATATATAGATACTAATTTTTATAATTATACATGCTTTCAAATATATATTATTCCAGGTAAACCAGGTAGACTATGATATATACAGGGTGTCCCAACGCATGTGGACCATTACTCGTAAAAAGATAGAAGGGATCGAGATAAACATACAGGTCCAATATTTTCTTGGGTTAGGTCTACAAATAATCGAGATATCAATTTTTCAAATTGTGCGAATGAGAGCGCGCCGCGGCACGCCGTAGGAAGAGCCGAGCCGCTCGAGCCGTAGCGCGGCCCACTGTGTGAAGCATTGGCTGCCGGCGGCGGGGAGAAGAAGGAGAAGCGGCTCCGCTGCCTGTGCTTCGCCGCCCTCACGTCCCGCAGCACCGCGTCTAGACTCGCATCAATGGCCGCTCTCGCCTTCCACCGCACCGCGCCTAGACTCGCGTCGTTACGCACATTCGCAATTACTTGACAAAATTATTTAGCAAAGATAAGGACAAATTAAAACCGTAATAAACTTCTGTGATTGAGAAAGTCGAAAGAGAGAAAGCGATGGAAACTTATGAAATCTTCAAATAATCTAATTTCTATCGTAATTGTGAATATAGTAAACTAATGATAGTTTTCGGTACATTGACGATATATTCTTTCTTTTTCTTAAATATCTTATTTACAGTATGATTGGAAAATACGGCTTAGTATATTTGCCTCACACGAACGTTCCTGAGTAGTAATTCGTTGAAACCTATCTGAGTTAAAATGTTGATATTGCTTCATTTACTAATTTATGGTATTGTTCTGTCAAAACTGTAACGGACCAAGTGATTCCCCAATAAAATTAACTTCTTGATTTTTTATTTAACTTCTATTTAGCTTCTTCAGTCCTCAACAAAATATTTTCTTCACAATATTTGTAATGATTTATAGCTATTTATTTTTAAGGGATGAATAAAAATTGATAGGAATAAGACAAATTCTAAAATGGCTGAAAACAGACTACACTGTTTCATTTGCGGTATTGTGCAAAGACCTAAAGTGTGTTGGGGCAAATACCTGTAGATCATCTTGAAAATCGACATGAAATTATTAATCGTTTTCGGAGGAATTTAGAAAAGTCTCTTGCTGATATTGATAAGAATTCTCGCATTTGTTCGATTTGTCGTGGCTTCGTCAATGATAAAATGCGATTCGAAAATGATGAATCATACACAAGACTGAATGTCTTGAGGCAAGTTCAAAATCATGCTTGTTTTATTTGGATCTTGCTTTAATTGATCGGTTATGAAATGTTAATATCATATCTTAATATTCCTAATCACAGAATCTAATTCTGTGATGAATCCAGGTTTCCATTATAAAAATCTGGCTCGGCCCTTACTGAGCCCTATCGGACCTAGTTAGACTTTATAGCTCAGATTGGGCCAGACTATCAGATAGTCTTCTCCAAGTTCGAGAAGTTTTGTTCCATTAGTTATCTCCTCGAAATCAAGACATTTCAAGTGTAAAAACGTGTATAATCGACTATATTCCATCGATTTCCATACCTCATAACTATTTTCCATAACTTCCTAAAGGTTTGGGCTCATAAGAACTTCTGATCGGGGGCCATAAGCTAAAAAATCTCAAAGCTTGGAAAAATTTGACCGGGGCCCAGATTTACAATGTTTCTGTGCGTGGTCCTTTAAAAATTTTGAAAATGAATTTTTTACATAGGATATGATTAATAGTTTTTCAGTGAATTTTGGTTATATACTGGGATCACCAAATTTAACCTAAAAATTTTTTTTTAATTTTAAAACGCCGAAACTTCTAAACGCAGTTCATTGCAGGCGCGAACCTATATGCAAAATGCGCTTCTCAGAAATGCTCATTTTTCATATTTTTTTCAGATTTTTAAAAGTGGTGGATCAAGTTTAAACTTGCAAAAAATTATATTTTTTGGTATTTTTTCATTATTTTAACAACATAAAAACTTTTTTTATTTTATTATTTGTGCAGAAAATTATACATTTTAATATGCTTTTTTCAAATTTTTAAAAATTTTTTGGAATTGTTTACCTTACTCAGCTAGCCAGACCTGTTAAAATCGTGAAAGCTTTACAGCAAGGATTGTTTCAATTTTGACAACAATTTTATAACAAGTAATTGTCTGTCTTTGTCTTTTAAAAGTTTCGAGCAAATTTACGGTAAAAGTTTTCATCACACGCTGCTGCAAATAACAGAGAAAAACTTGTACATAAATATTACGTAGAGAAATTACAAGATTTGCTCCGACACGATAAAATGCAAAATTTAAGCAAATAACAGAGCAAACATTGCTACACGACATAACAATAAATTTATGGCAGAAACAGAAAATCTTGTTAAGCATAGAATAACGGCAAATTAGTAGCAAGAACAAAATAAAACTTGCCGAGCACACTTTTGCAACAAAATTGCGACAAGGTGTGTCCGTAAACATCCTTAGTTTTTGCTGGCAAGGCTTGTCGCAAATAGTATGACGCACATTTCATGCAAATAACAGGGTTGCATTATCGGGTTTTAAACTTTATTTCTGGGTGACTTTACTATCTATCTCGAGGTGGCGCATTTCTCGTAAAAAAGATTTACCTACTGGATTAATAAAAGGGGCTCGTCGAGAACAGAGAACCAAGTATGATTGCATATAATTCACATATGATATTGGACTAATCAGTCCAATATTTCATTTTTGTTGATCTTAATTTCGACAAGATTTGTCCTGTTTTTGCCACAAATTTGCTATCATATTGTGCATGGCAAGGTTTGCCTTGTTTTTTTCCACAAATTTGCTATCATGCTATGTACAGCAAGGTTTGCTCTATCTTGCCACAAATTTGCTATCATATTGTGTACAGCAAGGTTTGCCTTGTTCTTGTTGCAAATTTGTTGTTATGCTTTACTAACAAATTTTACTCTGTTATTTGCATAAAATATGCATCATACTATTTACAACAAGCCTTGCCAGCAAAAGCTAAGCTTAATGCGGACACACCTTGTCGTAATTTTGCTGCAAAGGTTTGCTCGAGTTTGCGGCAAACTTCGCGCAAAGTTTGCGTTATTTTGCTAGCTAGGTTAGTCTAAAAATGGAAAAAATGTATTTCTTACTATTTTTTCACATTTTTGACCCTTAAAATATTTTCTTTCTTTACTATTGGCGCTTAAAATTATATGTTCAGATTCACTGCGTTCTTTCAAATTTTTTTAAGTCTTTGAAATTATTTTTCTAACTAAAAAATAAAAATTGTATTTTTTGTAATTTTTTTGACATTTCCAATTCTGAAAACGTTCGCTTTCATTACTATTCGCACTAAAAATTGCATATTCTAACATTATTAGATTATTTGGATGGCTAATCTAACCTAAAAATGTGAAAAATTGTATTGCTTACATTTTTTCAATCTTTAATTCTAAAGACACTAAAAATCTAATATTTTAGTATGCTGCCCTTTTTAGAACAATCTTATATTGTTTGGAGTAGTTCACATAACCTGAAATTGCAAAAAGTATTGGACACGTTGTTACGGGAGAAATTAGTTCAAAATATAAGACAATTAGAATAATTAGGATTAGATTTAATTAGTTTGTATTAGAGTAAGGAACATGTTATTCGAGCGAGAGATTTCTTTTATTAGATTTTTTTGTTTGTAAATAATAGTTTTTTCTTAGTTGTAAGTGTGTTGCGTTGATTAAATCGTGGATTTAATTGACGTATGTATATAGCGTTTGTACAGAATAGAATAGTTAACTTATTGTTAACATACATGTGTTACGAGAGACCGATTGGATGGTGAATGCAGGAGAGCTGTGAGAAGCAATGCATTGTAAAGGCGTGAAGGAGGGACAGTGTTCACGGTTTCAAAAGACATTTTTGATTGACAAGGAAGCTGTCCGATGTCTCTTGGCACGAGTCGCATGGACTCGTGGCCGTCAAGCCATTTTTGCAATCAACGACCTCGTGGGTTTAACAAACTCGGTGGTGAAGGTCGAAAGCGTGCACGGGGACCCCAAAGGAGGAACCCGGGGCCGTTCAGGCTACAGAGACATCGGCGGCGCGACTCACAAAAAACCGAAGGAAAGGGTAGAAAAGTCGAGAAATTGACCGAAAGGCCCCTCCTCCACGTCTAAAAACACCGTCAGGCTAAAAAGTGTGTGTGAGCCGAGAGAGGGGATATTGCGTTAGCAAATCGGACGAGCCCTTGCGTGGGACGTTGCGATTTTCGGGGACAGATGTTCGACGACTGCGGAGACTGAAGGTACGATCCTTAACCAGACGCATTCGAATTCTGAGAACGTCTCTACTTGTAAGCGTTGTCTTATAAAGTTGCAAAAGATTAATTTCGCTTGTCTTTTCCTGCCCACAACACACGTATATTTTAAATCTGTCGGCCTATCTTGGTTTTTTACCATATTTTATTTTTTATTTTTTTATAAGAAAGTAACAATAAAAATATTTGTTAATTACATTTGCAAAAATGCATTATATAAGTATTACTTTAAACCAAATATGAAAAGAAAATTAGAACCTTATGTTAACATTAATTTTGTGTACATATTTTTCTGTTATTAACTATAACTATATATCATCACATGAAGTTTTTAATAGCATATAATATTTTAAAATATGTTAAATTACGCTTATTTACTACAAGAAATTGATTTTTTTTATAAATAAATTGATGCGGCAATATTTTTATGCTTGCTTATTAATACAACATTTTTAAGTACAAATCGTTTAGCACGCAAAATATTTTTGGAGTTTCATTTTAAATTAAATATGCGTAATTGTTACAAACAATCAGCGAAACATTTACAAGTTTCATTTGTACTTTAGAAAAATGTTGTATTAATAAAAGCAGGGTTAGGAAGTAACGAGTTACTTGTAACAAAGATACAGTTACAGTTACTTTTTTGGTAACTAATAACTTAAATAATGTAACGAACTTTTCTCCATCGACAGGAATTTAACTTATTGTTAGTTACATTTTTTTGGTAACTAATAACTACTTTAATAGTTTTTTTTTTTTGGAACATGCGCTAAAATTTTTAATCAACAACCGGAAAAAGTCGAGTTTGTACAAAAGGAATTGTATCGATTCTTAAAATCAATAAAATAATTGCAGCATTAATATGCTAAATATTTAAACTGTAATTAAGAAACATTTTATTAAATATAATACAGGTATTCCGAGTTCTGCATATGTGGAACATATGTTTAGTAACGGTAGCTTTATAATGACGCCATAAAGAGGTCATCTTAATTATGATATATTTGAATATCGAATTACATAAAATTAATAAAAATTTTTATTAAAATTTTTTTAACGAAGAGGATATACGAATCAATGTAATACAGCTGATGTAGCATTATATTTCATTAAATTTTGATAACAGTAACATATGATTTAGTTTTTTACCTTTACAAAGTTCTCATTTTCCAAGTAACACATATTCAAAAAGACATCAAATTGACTCGAAATTCGTTATTAATTCAAAATGACTTTAACTTCCCAGATAGCCAAATCCAGCGAGTTTGCTGTCAAATCGCCAACAATCGTTGAAGCAACTAATTTTGACAAACTTAGAACAAGGTGCGTCAGCATTATGTCTGTCGAACTGAACTCACGTGAAGTCTAATTCTAACAATGGCAAATTGATTGCAATATGTCAGCATCAATTTGTTACTCGCAAAAAAGTGATTTGTGACAGCAACTTAACGACAACTCGTGTTGTCAATTTGCCATCCGTGATTAACAGCATATTGACAGCAAATTGACGGCAACTTGTTATCATCGGTATGCCATCCGCAACCAACAGCATGTTAATAGCAACATGACGGCAACATATGTCAAATAATAAATGCTCATATCCTGATAAAATACTCACATCTGGCATTGCCTAATAAAACTTCTGCGGTCACCCATCCAACTCTGAACCGCCGTCGACACTGCTTGATTTCGAAGATCGTACGCAAAATAGCACTTCGCGATGATCCATAAACACTTGATGCTCATAAATACATATTTGTTATAGATAAGTTCAATAGATGTCAGAAACATGAAACATATAGTTAAATAATATTTATAAATAAATATAAATGTACAGTTTTTTACTGCTTTTTACATATGCGATATAACATGTAAAATAACTTATAAAGATATGTTTTTGTTTTGTTCTTTTGATAAAGCTAAATTATATCCCAGACAGCACACAATATTTATAAAATATTTACAAAATATTTATAATATTTATTTGAATATTTTATAAATATTTTTCTGTGGTCTTAAATTTGACAGATCATAAAGATTTATCATAAATATTATTAAAATATTTATGATATATTTACAAATATTTATAAAATATTACTTGTACAAATCTTACTACCTGAGATATGTGTAAAAAATTATTTTATTTTATATATTATTTCTATAATAAATCATCGATAAAGTATTTTCTTTTATATAATAATGAATAATATGTTGCTAATTTTATTCATGTTTATTTTTTATTTTGTAACTATGTTTATGTGTAATATGATTAATAAAGTTATAATTAAATTTATATATATATATATATATATATATATATATATATCATAGTCTACCTGGTTTATCTGGGATAATATATATCTGCAAGCATGTATAATTATAAAAATTAATATCTATATATTAATTATATTTAAATTTCAAAAATATAGATGTCTTTTTATTGAAAAGTTGTCGTAAACGTGTGACAAGTTTATATTGCCAGCAATTTGTAAACAATAAGCTACAATTAAAAAACTTCATAGTTTGAAGGCATATATGCAATAACAAATGAAAATTATTATATATGTTTTGTTGCTGTCATGTTTGCATCATGATGCTCAAGATATTGTTACGTCCGGCAGACTCCACGATTTCCCTTCGTCAGAAAAAACAAATAATTTACAAAAGAAATTCCGTTTCAACGATCTCTGATAATTTTTTATGCGTCTAGAATTAGTCTGTTAGAAACGTAATGACAAACATAGATGGACGAAACGACCAAGTAGATAATTCGGACTCCTTTGAATATTGAGTCAACAAATAATAAATTCTGAAGATAGAAATTCAAAAACAAACATGGGATCTAAGCAAAGTTTCACGTTTCCTCACAAAAAATGAGCAATAAAGTATCCAAACATAAGCAAAAAATAAATAACCGTTTCCTCCATCTGCAACCCATACCGTAGCACGTCTAGCACGATAGAAAAAAATTTATTTCTTAAACCCAAAGGGAAGATAACCTACGCGATAGGTCGGATCCCTTCGATAAAATTGAAAAAATGTGGGAGGAAACAGAGAAACTTTCGACAGAGTACTCAACGTATGATTGGTCAAAAGGGAAAAACTATTTCTCCAATAAGAAAACTTAAAATTCACCCACCACACAATCCTGAAAAAGAGTCCTACCAGTTAGAATATTTGAACCACCCACATCTGGATCCTCCCTCTGTAAGACTCTGTATATATAATACCAAATCTTGAAGAGGCAGTCAGTAATAATAGAGAGTAATGGTCAGTAATAATCAGTTAGTTGAGAGTTAGTTGTAAGAGTAGTTAGTTGTAAGTTCAGTTAGAGTTTTTAGTCAGTTCAGTTAATAAGAGAGTTAGTTAGTTAGTAATCATGTAGAATCAGTGCGCAAGTAAACTTTAGTGCCGTTCCATCCGATCAAAAAATCCCTTCGATTCCAACGGATTTATTTGAGAACCAGTAATGAGTAAGTCCTACAATCACAATTTCTTTCTTTGTTTTTACGTTACTCATCTACTCCCTTCCGTTTTAATTTTTTAAGACACGTTCCTATTATTTTATAAATAATTTCCCACTTAGTGTTCCTTGACTTTTCTCTCCAGCTACCACCTTCGAAGAACTTAGTGTTCCTCGACTCTTCTCTCCAGCTACCACCTTCGAAGAACTTAGTGTTCCTCGATTCTTCTCTCCAGCTACCACCTTCGAAGAACTTAGTGTTCCTCGACTCTTCTCCCCAGCTACCACCTTCGAAGAACTTAGTGTTCCTCGACTCTCCTCTCCAGCTACCACATTCGAAGAACATAGTGTTCCTCGACCCTCCTCTCCAGCTACCACCTTCGAAGAACTTAGTGTTTCTCGATCTTCCTCTTTGCCTCCAATTACTGAAGAACATGAACACGTTCCTCAGATATTCCCAACATATTCTTTTTCTAGTTCACCTCCTCCGTCTTCAAGTTACTCTCCCATAAGTTCCACTGAATCCGAAGACATTCCACCCCCACTCTCTCCCGCTATGCTTTATCCTCTCATGACTCCAAGCATTTCTGTTTTTTTCATCTAACCATTTAATAAACCCTTCGTCTATTTCTTTGCTCCGCGTTTATCGTTAATACTATAGAAATAAAAAAACAAAACAAAAATCTCGTTTCCTTTTCTCCGCCCACCACATACTTATTTAATATTTGTACAACTATATACATACTCATTATGCATTTTAATTTCGATTATACCGTTACTACAAATTGTCAAATCACGACTTCAGCGTTTATTTGTATTTTCTTTTATTTTTATTTTTATTTGTTAATAGAATAAATACTTTTGTTAATTTTATGTGAAACTTTATCAATTATTTTAATTAATAACGACCTCGCCTATCCCGAACAAAGACTGCATCTGGTCCGATTCCGAGTTAAAGCAATTCAATTCGTTGACTCAAAACTTGGACCGACGGATGTACGACTCGAAACGGGATATAGCGGGCCTATCGGCACGTTGACCTACATTTTTGAGTCATAAAAAGTGCGTTCGACCCGAGGCACATACCCTCCTTAAACTGTGTGCCTACGGGAATTCTACACGTTTTGTTACGTTCTTCCCTGCCTTACCTGTTCTCCCTGAAATATCCTTCCTACCGAATAAAGAGTTAAATCCTATAAGGCTGGACGTAACAATATAATCATTCATTCGATTGAATCATTCAATGCCGTCATGTTGCTGTCATGTTGTAGACAACATAATATACGAGTATTGCGAACTGTTTGCTGGAAAATTTCGCCAACTGTTTGCATGTATAAGCAAACATATTGCTGTATTCGTAACGTGTTCTACTTCGATGTCAGCAAATATCTAGCAACACATTTTGTGCATTAGTTTTTTTAAAATGCTTGGCTATCTGGGTTGATTCCATTTTGACCTCTTGCTTTTTTATTAACTTCCATTATATCTCGTGTGTGGATGCATTATTTTCATAAATTTGTGTAGGAAAAGTGATATTTGTAAATAATATAAATGATATTATGACATAAAATCATTTAACTTGGTTAATTTGACTTTATCTTCTCATCTTTATATGAAGGCCGGACTTCCAAAATATCTGAAAAAGTATAAATTTTACAGAAAATGTTATCAATTAAATTGTTATATAATGTTAAAAGATGTATTTATTAAATTTATCAATTTAGCTCATAATATTATTACTATGGCGTGTTGGGGTTTTCATAATTTATTATAAATGACAACGTTTTACAATAATATTTAAACAAGTGTAGTATGTAACTACAACATGCTTTTAAATTAATATTTATTAATAAATAATAAATTAATATTTATATTAATTTACAATAAATATAAACTTTATTTATTTAATAAGATAATATATTATATTATTAAGTAAATAAAGTTTATATTTATTATAATATTTATTATTATAATAAATATTAATTTACAAAATTAATAATAATTATAAATTATTTGTATAATTAATATTAATCCCCCCTCCCTTTCCGCACCCATCCCGTCCAAGTCATTAAAACGTACGTGGTTATTTTGAACGTGGCCATTTTTAACGTGGCCGTTCCGAACGTAGCCGTTTCAAATGTGGCGGTTTCGAACGTGGCCATTTCAAATGTGGCCGTTTTGAACATGGCCATTACGAACGTGGTCGTTTCGAACGTGGTCGTTTCGAACGTGGTCGTTTCGAACGTGGCCGTTTCGAACGTGGCCATTCCAAACGTGGCCATTTCGGACGTGGCCGTTTCAGACGTGGCCGTTTCAAACGTAGGCAAATTGAACTTTGTGCAATATTTTCCGTGGCCATTCCAAACGTGGCCATTTCAAACGTGGCCGTTTCGAACGTAGCCATTTCGGACGTGGCCATTTCGGACGCTCCTTAAATTTTACTACAATTATTTTTCACGTATTGGAAATAATAAATTATTGAAAGCACTATGTCTACTGGCGCAGCGGCTACCCTTTCCCTTTCCACACGAGTGAGAAATAATGATTAAAAAGATGTTGATGTTGATTCAACATTATTTCTCACTGTGTCAGTATTTATGATATGGTGGCTGATTAACGCATTAATGCCCATGCTCAAATAAAACAGTTACGTGATATCCACGTGGAATCCACGTGATTTATACAGGGTGGGAAAAAATTATTGGTCAAGCTTTTGCCAGTTGATTCTACTCGTCGAGATCGCCAACATTGCATCATAAACATAATGCCGCAAAATTAACTTTCAAGATCATTTTTAATGTCAAAATTTTTTATTGACTTAGTCGATTCTATTTGTCGAACTGAACAAAAGTCTCAAAGGAACCATATGCCGGAAATTAATATTTCATAGAGAAATCTTCGTTTGAAGTTTTTAGAAGCCAAAAAATTTCGTAAAATTAATTGTCATAGTTGTAAAATTTGTTTAATCTACTCTTAACGCTATCCAAAAACAACGAACTGGGCGTGGTAGATTTTGGTTCCCTTCGGAGTGACTTGATTATAGTGAGTTTCCCTCGCCTCTCACTTCGGGGTAACTTGATTATAGTGAGTTTCCCTCGCCTCTCACTTCGGGGTGACTTGATTATTGTAAGTTCCCCTTGCCTCTCACTTTATCGTCGTCGACGCTGCCTACGAACAAACAGAACTGACCCATCGGTCCCAATAGCTCTGAGCAGTTGTGCTCGTCTGTCAGCTTTAACGTGACCACCACCTTTATCAATGCAAGCTTGGAGTCTTTCCACCAAATTAAGCACAGCTCGATTTCATGCTAAAGTAGCAACCGCCTCTTCAATGCGATAAATCCTGAGCCGTCCTTAAAGGCCTGCCTGATCCATAAACAATGGCTTTCAGAGCTCCCCAGAAATAAAAGTCCAGAGGGTTCAGGTCAGATGAACGGGCAGGTCATAAGTGTGGCGCAGGATTATGACCGATCCATCGAGTTCCAAAAGCCTGCCGAAATGCGGTGGAACACCGTCATGCATAAAAAAAATTCAATTACGGGCATTCCTCGGAACCATACATCGCAGTCGATTCAGGAGAGTATGACGTAGAAACCGCAAATACTCAACGCTTGACAATTGGTTTGAGAGAAACACAGGAGTAATACAATCATTCCCGAGTATCCCTGCCCAAACAGTGACTGAAAAACGGACCTGTTGAACTCTTTGGACTATTGCGTGTGGATTGCGTCTGCGCCAGATGCGAACATTTTGCCGGTTCAAAATGAAAGTGTTGAAAAAACTGAATTCACCAGTGAACACTAAATTTTTCAAAAAGTGCCGATTTCTTCAAATCTTACGAAGCATCCACCGACAAAAACGAAGACTAGTTGTGCGATCACCAAGTCGTGACTCATGCACTATCTGCACTTTGTAGGGTCGTAGGCCTTCCTCACGGAGAATACGCAAGACTGTTTTATAATCAACCCCTACTCGCGCCTATGCGTCATGATCCCATGACAGGATAAGTTCGAGCTAGAGCAATCACACGTTCCTCAATTCTCCAAGACACCCCACATAGAAATAAAACCTCCAGTAGACGTCTAATGGACGTCTGCCATGAAAGTTTAAACTTCCAGTGGACGTCCATTAGACGTCCAATATAGAGCCATTAGAAATCCACAGTTCCGCATTGTGGACGTCCATTAGACCTCCATTAAAGGTCGTCAAAGAGATCTATTAGACGTTGTGTGGATCATTAGTTGAAGCTTCATGGAGCCTCGATAGATGATTAACAAAATAATTAAAAATAAAAATTTTATTTTTTTTTAATTATTTTTATCAACAGTACATACTAAATTTAGGACAAATTTTTATTAATTAATTAAATTATTTAAATTATATTATTATAAAAATTTAAATTATATTATTTTATTTTATTCTTACTTGCCCCTAGTAGGTTTTGAACCCGGGACCTTAGGATTACAAACCTTGTACTCTATCTGCTATGCCAATTTGATTCATCGATATGGGTATGTTGTTATTGTCTACATATACATAAGTTATAAACTGACGCAATTATATTATTTTTTATAAAAACAATTAAATTTTGCAAAACATATTAAAAATAAATAGCATTAATTTATTTACTTTTAATTTCATTGTTAAATTTATCTTTTTCCATAACCTTCTTAATAATTTGATGGAAATTGCGATCTATTTAGCATTAATACTTTGAAGCGTTCAAATGGTTAATTAGATAATTTTAACTATATAGATCATATATTCTAAGAAAAATTGAATAGTACATTTATTATTCTGTTTTTGTATTCAGTACATGATAAATTTAGATTTTGTGCATTTTTTTGTGCGCAGTAATTGTAGACAAACCGTTATTTTTGAAAACATTATCTTTATGATAATTTTTTTTAATATCAAATGGATCTTTCATTCAGGATGCTATAGTGTTGTCTGATTTTTGAGTCAACTACGACGCGCATGGACGGCTCAAAAATCGAACAGCATTGTGATATCTTTTATGAGATATTAAGCTGATATCATTTAGCTGTGATATCATAAGGATAACATTTTCAAGAAACTTAAATGAAACTCTTCCATGAGATATCTCAAAGACCTCTCTTAGTAGACATCTCTGATAAATGTTACCATTTGGACATCATTTCCAAGATATCTAAATGTTTTCTTAAAAAAGTTCTCTTAAAGTTTTCATTCTGACAAGCGTGTTGTCTGGGTAACTTCTACCATGAAAATAAATGTTCCATACAGCTATGGAAGTTTAATGGATACCTAATGGACGTCTATCTAACTTCCATCATGGAAGTAAATGTTCCATAGAGCTATGGAAGTTTAATGGATCCTTAATGGACGTCTGTCTAACTTCCATCATGGAAATAATGTTCCATAGAGCTATGGAAGTTTAGTGGATCCCTAATAGACGTCCATCTAACTTCCACTATAGAAGAAAACATCCAATGGAGCTATGGATGTTTAATGGATCCCTAATGGATGTCTATCTAACTTCCACCATGGAGGTAAATCTCCAATGGAGCCATGGACGTTTACTGGATCTTTAATGGACGTCTGTCTAACTTCTGCCATGGAGGTAAACCTTCAATGGAGCCATGGAAGTTTACTGAATCCCTAATGGACGTCTACCTAACTTCCGCCATGGAGGTAAACTTCCAATGGAGCTAAGAAAGTTTACTAGACCTCTAATGGACGTCCATCTGACTTCCACCATGAACATAGATCATAGTCCCATGGATCTATAGAGGTTTAATGGACGTCCATTAGACATCTACTGGATGCCAATTTCTATGTAGGACACGACGACCTGCCCTACGGTGGTCAGCACCTGCAAAATTCATTTGCTCCTGATGGAATCGTTCATCGAGTCGTTAAAATTTTCGACGATCAGGCACAGACTCTGGACGTAATGGTCTGCCATTAGCTTGGCGTCGCAACCATCTAGCATAAAGAGCTCGTGCTCGTGTGCAATTACCATGAACACGATCAATTACTCGAAGCATTAGATGTAGATCACGCCCATCCCTATGCAACCGATCACGATCACCACGGCCACCACGTCGAGGCATGCTACAGCAACGTTATTCTTAGAAAAAAATTGGTAAAAAATTTAAAACAATTTTTTTTTAAATTTTACACTAAAAATTGATTCAAAATCAGCGGCGGTCTTCTAATAATCACGAAAAAGGTCTGGATATGGATGGAAATCTTTTTAAGCACAAGTAACAAATGTCTTATGGAGCGATATATTATTCCTCTCCGAGGCAAATGACCATTGCTTTAAGGAAACAACAGCCGTTGAAATGTTACTAAGTACCAAAATACCTCAAAAGAAACCAAAATCACGCCCACTTCATTGTTCCTGGGTAGCGTTAAGAGTAGATTAAGCAGATTTTACACCCATGACAAATAATTTTACGAAATTTTTTGGCTTTTAAAAGCTTCAAACAAAGATTTCTCTATGAAATATTGATTTCCGGCATATCGTCCCTTTGAGACTTTTGTTCAGCTCGACGAGTAGAATCGACTAAGCCAATAAAAAAATTTGACATTGAAAATGACTTTGAAAGTTAATTTTCGGCATCATGTTTATGATGCAATGTTGGCGATCTCGACGAGTAGAATCGATTGGCAAAGGCTTGACCAATAATTTTCCCCCATCTTTTACATGGATTACGTGAATGCAGGTTTTTCCACAAGTTAACCACGTGGATGCAATATTCTTTTTTCATCATTGCATCAAATTCTTTTATCTTTTACATATCTATTAGATTTTTTGTGCATACATCTGTTAAGAAATATTTATAGGGAATTTACATGAATATTTCAAGAAGCTGCGCGCTCGTCCAGCAGTTAGTGCACGGCGCCATCGACAGGCAGCGTAACTCTCTCGGGAGTAAGGTACATCTGACGCGAATTGGAAGATATTTATATTTAAATACTTTTATATATTTTCAGTACATACCTATATTACATATTACATTTTTTATATACTTTGTACACTTTAAACGTTTATTTCATATACCTATTGTATATCTAGATAACACAAAAAATCCAAAATAATTCTTTTAGTATTTCTTTTATATCACCAATTATGAATTCTTCTTTAAATGCAAAAAGAAATCTTTTTTTAAAATAAATTCTTAAAATGAGATCTCTCTCTGAATTCTTTTTTTAGATGCAAAAAATTCTTTTTCTAAGAATTCTTTTTGCACCTAAAAAAGAATTCAGAATTGGTGACATAAAAAAGAATTCTTTTTCGATTCTCTGTGCTATCTGGGTATACTCATTTTTTAAGTAATTATTATATTTTTATATATAAATCTATAATATGTAAAAATATAGATCACATGCATTATATAATAGTTTAATAATATGCTTTGTTTATTTTTAACAGAAGCTGATGTTTTAAAGTCTCATCATGTAAACGATTTCTTTATGGAATTAATACCAAACCACTGACGCTGAACAACCGTTCAACGGATGTACTACTGGATAGTGCAGTGTTGTATTTAATGAACAATTTTTCAATTTGAGAAAAACCATTTAGCATTTCAATTTTAGTATTTTTTGAAATTAAAAATCGATGCAACTTATCTTGAACAGAGTCAGTATATACTGTTTATATATTAGACGAAATTTCGAAGACGGAGGCGAAATTTGTCATCCAATATAACCTTAAAGTTCGTAGTTCATGAATTGACCGGCGACCATACTGCGAACAGCGCGTGCCATATTTTGACCCACCCCCACCACTAGAGTTCGGTCTTCTGTTTTCTAGTCTTCTTGCTTTCTACCAGACGGCACCCACGTAGAAATGAAACCTCTAATAGACGTCCATTAGACGTCTGCCATGGAAGTTTGAACTTCCAGTGGACGTCCATCAGACGTCCAATATAGAGCCATTAGAAATCCACAATTCTGCATTGCGAACGTCTATTAGACCTCCATTAGACGTCGTCAAAGAGGTCTATTAGACGTTGTCATTTCCATGATGGAAGTTAGACAGACATCTATTAAGGATCCATTAAACTTCCATAGTTCTATGGAACATTTACTTCCATGATGGAAGTTAGATAGACGTCCATTAGGGATCCATTAAAGTTCTATGGAACATTTACTTCCATGGTGGAAGTTACCCAAACAACACGCTTGCCAGAATGAAAACTTTAAGAAAACTTTTTTAAGAAAACATTTAGATATCTTGGAAATGATGTCAAAATAATAACATTTATCAGACACGTCTACTAAGAGAGGTCTTTGAGATATATCTCATAGAAGAGTTTCATTTAAGTTTCTTGAAAATGTTATCCTTATGACATCAGCTAAATGATATCAGCTTAATGTCTCAAAAAAGATATCACAATGCTGTCCGATTTTTGAGCCGTCCATGCGTGTCGTAGTTGACTCAGAAATCAGACAACACTATAACATTTTGAATGAGAGATCCATTTGATATTTAAAAAAATTATCACAAAGATAATGTTTTCAAAAATAACGGTTTGTCTACAATTACTGCGCACAAAATTTAAATACATCATGTACTGAACAAAAACAAGATAATAAATGTTACTATACTACTCAATTTTTCTTAGAATATATGATCTATATAGTTGACCATCTAATTAACCATTTGAACGCTTCAAAGTATTAATGCTAAATAGATCGCAATTTCCATCAAATTATTAAGAAGGTTATGGAAAAAGATAAATTTAACAATAAAATTAATAAGTAAATAAATTAATGCTGTTTATTTTTAATGTTTTGCAAAATTTAATTGCTTTTAAATAAAAAATAATATAATTGCGTCAGTTTATAACATATAGATATATGTAGATAATAACAAGTACCCATATCGATGAGTCAAATTGGCATAGCAGATAGAGTATAAGGTTCGTAATCCTAAGGTCCCGGGTTCAAAACCTACCAGGGGCAAGTAAGAGAATAAAATAAAATAATATAATTTAAATTTAATTTATTAATAAAAATTTGTTCTAAATTTAGTATGTACTATTAATAAAAATAATTCTAAAAAAAAATAAAATTATTTTAAATTTTTATTTTGTCAATCATCTATCGAGGCTTCATGAAGCCTCTATTAATGATCCACAAAATATCCGTCAGTCATCCATCGAGGTTCCGTGAAGCCTCTATTAATAATCCACACAACGTCTAATAGACCTCTTTGACGACGTCTAATAGAGGTCTAATAGACGTATGCAGTGCGGAACTGTGGATTTCTAATGGCTCTATATTGGACGTCTACTGGAAGTTCAAACTTCCATGGCAGACGTCTAATGGACGTCTATTAGAGGTTTCATTTCTATGTGGGTGATGAAGATGTGCAGCAATGCGCACTAATATATGCGCACTATATATGCGCAATAATATATTTATCAACATCATGATTTATTAATTAATAAATTATCATTTATTTACTTAAATATACATATATAACATTGTTAGATATATACAAAGTATAGTGCTAAATCTATATAGGTTGTATAGCACTTTTGTCTTATTTATTATTTCTTTTTATAAATATTATTTTTAAAATTCGCGGTTGGTTGGCTGTTACGTATGGCGGATAAAGGCAACCAATCAAAAATCGTTACCACATTGTCCTAACTCTTCTTATAGGAACTTTAGTCACAGGTAAATGTTAATGTCATCTAGGCTGGTATTCATAGTCGAATCTTATTTAAAGATCGTCTCAAGCAATGTCTTAAGATGCTAATACGACTATGGCTGGTATTCATAGTCGAATCTTATTTCAAGATCGTCTCAAGCAATATCTTAAGATGCTAATACAGCTCTGTGATTGGCTGATGGTATCTTAAGACAGTACTTAAGATGTGTTAAAAAAGATAAATAAATGATCAGAATGAATTCTCTTATAATCCTTTATTGTTGTTGAGACAATTGCTTCCGTAGCTTACAACATGCTTGAGTACAGACCGAAAAACGACTAACTCAAAAACGACTAACTCAAGACACGAAAAAACAAAAAAGGAAGAAAGAACGCACGCGCATCAATCGTAACTCACAGTCCCTCCAAATACAATACAGATGGCTCTTCATGTACAAGAAAATTACAAATGTACCCATACACTCAACAAGATGATCTTAAATATAAGATCCGACTATAAATACTGGCCTATGTGATTGGCTGATGGCATCTTAAGACAGTACTTAAGATGATCTTAAATATAAAATCCGACTATGAATACCGGCCCTAGTGTTGAATTCATGTACTGAACATGGACGATGATGATGACGTATCTTAAATAAAAAATTTAAAATTCGGTCTTTGCGTCACAATATCTCCACTCGTAGGATACGTAGAGTAAAAATAAAAAGTTTTCTTGTGCAAATCAAACCCAAACTTTCAATTGAGCCTAGTTAGAACTCGATCAGTTCAGTCGTTATTGATAATCTCAGATGCTCGCAAGTCGGGTACTTGCACTTGTAATACACAAGGCAGTCTCGCGCTGCGCGTTCACTACCGTGTCTCTTGATTACTGTTAAAAAAAAAGTTTTATTACATCAAATAAAAATTTAAATTTTTCATGAATTATATAATTCGCAATAAATATGACATTATATTAACAAAAAAATAAAAACCTCGCTTGTTACTGTATTAAAATTATTATTAAAATTTTTTCTATTTGTTCTTCATTAATATTAGGTAGTGAACTTAATTCCTGCCGGTTTTTCGTTTCCAAAAATTTTCCCATAGCATCCAAGTGTTTTAATATGGCCGTTGAAGGAACATTTAAAGCTTTCGATAACTCAAAGCGTTTGAGCTGAATTCTCATCGAGCAATTCTGGCAGCTCAACATTTTCGAATTTTTTTAGTTGTCCGGGACATTTTTTATCTCTCACATCAAAATCATCGTTTCGAAAGCGTTCAAACCAAACTTTACATGTTCTTTCTGATGGAATTTCATCACTATAAACTTCGAATAATAAGCGATGTGTTTCAGCTGCGGTTTTCTTGAGGTCGAAGTAGTAAAGAACCAAATGTTGGAAAAAGTTTATCGTTGTTTATTTTCAATCATTTGGAAAATCTTTTTGGCTTCGAAATCTAATCTGTGAGAACTGAATTACTTTCAGCAAAGTATAATCTACAAAAGACATACGACTTCACCGTCAAAGCTCATCAGTGTTGGACCTAGCTCTCTCTAGTAGTGAACGGCAGCCATTAAGTTGTTATGAGTGACACACTCATTAACGATAAATAAGGTGTCAGTAGCACGATGACGTAAGTCGGTCAGCTGCAGCAGTCAGCATCGAGCGCATCGCGCGAGGTTTCGCGCAATCCGCTCGACACAATTAGCGCAATGCTCCTTAGACAGCACTTGCTGTCTAAGCAATAATTTGGAATACTGACCGATTTACGCCCTCACGCAATCCTCCCCTTCTTTCGATCCAACTACCGAATTATCGGATATATAAACCGGCGAAAGAAGGTGAGGAGCGGGTCAATCCGAAGTAGACAAACTAAGACTACACACGACACTCTGCTTTGCGGGGTCGTGTATCGCCGAGATAACTTATTGTAAATACACAACCACGACGCTCTGCTTTACGGGGTCGTGGATAACGAGCTCATAGACGCGACACTCTGCCTTGCGGGGTCGCGATCTATTCACTGTAACTGAATACAAGAATAAAAGTGTTCAATACAACTAACGGTGTGAGTGACCAAATACCTTCCTCGCGAGATCTCTGGCAGCGATCCCAAATCGTACTCACAACGAGGGGTACAACAAAGTTTACTACCATCAGGTAGTATTAGTAGGATGATATCAATCAATATTATAATAAAAAATTTACCAATTTGTCGACTGTGTAATTATTTGTTTCTTGGCTTCAATTATTGGCAATAATAAGTTATCTCATCTTTGGCTGATTTATCAGTATTATAAAAAAATATTTTTAAATAATAAATTATCATTTAATTGTTTAATATTTGTTCATTATTTATTATTTTAGATTAACGATTAAAAATGGCAGTGCTAAAAATTTTTTTATTATAAGATATATATGAACGAAAAGTCATATTCGTTTCCATATGATTCGTTTCCATTTTTTAAAATAAAGAAACTTTTATAAACATTTTATATTGGTTTTCGTGTAAATATGTTATTGTTCTGACCTTTTATCTAATCCTTGAATTACGTGAGAAGGCGACATCGACATGGGTGTCAGCGTGGAAATAGGTGTCATTGTCGGCGTTGAGACAGGCGTGCCATTGCGCAAGGCGGAATCTTTTCGTCTGGACGCAGGGGAAGCCGGTGCCGAGCCGACCGCACCTGCATTTCTAAGCCAGGAATTTTTACTGTTACAATTCTCTGTTTCTGTAGGTGAGAGTAATAATCCGGGGGAGAGTAGCACAACTGGCACTCGAGCGAACTGCTCCGTTGGTATTCGCATCTGGGAAATATTGTTATTATAAGCATATTACTAATGTTCAGAACAATTAAAATATTAAGAAAGGTAACATAATTTAAAGGAGTTTCCTACATCGCGCTGATATTTTATTTTCAAAAAATAAACATTCTTCAAAATCACTTTTTGTCATTCATTTCTTATTGATTAAAATTTAATTTTGTCTTTTAATAAAGAATATAAATAATAATTTATTAACAATAGATCAATTTGATTTTTGTACATAGTCACAGTTATTGATAACCATGATTCTAGCTCTCGTGGATTGAAAGTAAAGTATTAAACATTTTATTAATCCGGACATATTTGCGAATTTCCATTGTTTTTTGTTTTTAGAACTTAAAAAATATAAAAAATTAAATAACTCTCTATTGTTAATAAATTATTCATATTTTTAACTAAAAAATAGAAAATAAATTATCAAGCAGTAATAAAAGACAAAATTTTGAGAATTTTAAAAAGGAGAGAAAGCGATTAATATTATAATATTAATATTTTAATTTAATTTATAAAAGGTCTCAAGGTTTCAAGGTGTGTTTTAAAATTGTAATAATACGCAGTTCGAAAAAGTTACAAATATATATAAAATCATGTGAAAAATAATATTTAAGCACTAAGATCTTACTATGCTCGACTGTTTTTAGCTTTTTCTGAAATTTTATGTTATACACATCATGGTCTTATTTTAATTATTATTTTTAATAAATAAAGTTGTATTACATCATATAAAAGTATAAAATGTTTATATAATTATATAATTATCAATAAATATGACAGTATACTAGCAAAAATGTGACAACATTGTTTCTTACTATAATTAAACTAACAAGAGATGTTAAGCAACCTAAAAATTCAAAAAATTTTAGAAAATTGTGTACAAGTAGAGTAGTTCTTTCCTAACACAAAACTATTTTTTATTTTTGTAAGGTTACACTTTGAGAAGGTAAAAGCCCTTCAAAAAAAGCGTTTTTTTCCTTTCCAGACAAATATCTTCAAAACTATAAAAAAATAGAAAAAACTTTTTTTTAGAAAAGTTGAATGGTTTTAAGAGTATTTTAGAATTATAAAAAATGGATTGTAAGAGGAGAGTATTTTGCTAAACAAAAAAATTAAAAAATGTTTTCTTTATAACTTTAAACCGATTTTTTCCGACTTAAAAAAAAACGTTTTTTTATCTTTTATAGTTTCAAAAATACAATATTTGCCTGGAAAGAAAAAAACCGATTTTTTCAAAAGTATTTTACTCGCTCAAAGTATAACTTTGCAAAAATAAAAAATAATTCCGTGTAAGGAAAGAACTACTCGCACACAATTTTTCAGAATTTTTAGAATTTCCGGGTTACTCAATTTCCCTTGTAAGAACTTAATGTAGGATTATGGAATTTACGATATCTCCTAAACATTGTGTTGAATTTTAAAAATAACCATTCAAGTTACTCCTTTATATACTATTTAGATTAATATGACCACTGATTATTAGTATTTGTGTTGTCATAAAAGATACAGTACTGCAGGTAACTAAAAGTTCTATGGGTGTGTATTATTTTAATGTATTTATTTTGTGTGTGTGTGTGTGTGTGTGTGTGACATAAATATTTACTAAGTTATTTAAATAAATCAAAATAATACAAATTGTTCATAATCTTCTTTCCTCTATACTTATTCACTTTTCTAAAAAAATTTCTAAAATATCAGTGTAACAATGTAGAAAATCTTCTGAATAATTTAAGTTAAACAAGTTAAATTTAATTCAGTCAATATATTAACTCAATATATTGTACATTTAATATTAAGTAAAACGTCTGCTCTTTATACTAAAGATTAAGGTTCAAATCTACTTAATATATTAAATCCTACTTAAATATATTAAGGAAAGGCCCGTAAAAAGTAACGATTTTTGTCTATCAACTGGCGCCTAAAATTCATGTAGATTATTGTTACTAGTGATTTGCAGAATATAAAAATATTGAAATCTAAAAACCGATGGGAACTTGACGAGATTCAATAACAAAGTATGACTAATAAAGATGTAAAGCTGTAATCTCTCATGTGATATTCTCAGAATAGTTGATTTAATTGTCTTTGCGGAATTATTACTCGGCTGAACATTCCCAACGTGGTATAAATATCCACGACAAATGGTCATTCAAAATGGCTAATCCAATATGACGGTATATACAGTGTATTCGAAAAGTCTCAGACCATCTGTTTTTCTCGGAAAATATAAGTTTTATGAAAAAATATTTCAGACAAGAATTGTAAGGTTTAAATAGGCTTTCTTATTAAAATTATTAAGTTGATCTTGGGCGTTTGTCAAGGTCAGACCAAGGTTATCTTGAATTTTTAAAATTGCATTTCCTATTTTTTATTGTATATTCTTATAGCTTATCTGAAGAGCTTTCCAAAACGCTATAATTAATTTATTTCCGAATTATAAAACTTAAAAGTTCCCATATTTTAACATAAAAATTCAAAATATGTTGTAAGACATTTAAATTTGTTATTTTACCTTAATACTTTCATACAGAGAATAATTAGAATAAATTCAATCAAGATGAGTTCAGTAAAAAGACCTATTTAAACCTTACAACATTGGTTTGAAACATTTTTTGCATAAAACTTACAATTTCCGAGAAAAATAGATAATCCGGGACTTTTCAAATACACTGTATATGCCGTCATATTAAATTAGCCATTTTAAATGACAGTTTGTAGTAGATATTTATACCACGTTGGGAACGATCAGTTAAGTAATAACTCCATAAAAACAATTAAATCACCTATTCTGAGGATATCACATAAAATTCAAAAATATCTTACAACGTAACATCTTTACTTATTATACTGTTACGTCCAGCCTTATAGGATTAAAATTTTTATTTAAATAGTTGGGAGAATATTTCAAAGGAGTGGAGATAAGGGAAGAACATAACAAAACTTACAATCCCTGTAGACACGCAAATATAGAAAGTGTAGGTGCCTCAGGTTGAACGCACTTTTTGTAACTGGAATATGTAGATCAGTGTGCTAATAAGCCTGTTATAATCCTGTTTCAGAGTCGTGCGTCTGTAGGTCCAAATTTCGAATCAGCAAATTGAATCACTTTAACTCAGGACTGGACCAGGTGCAATCTTTGGTCAGGAAAGTGAGAGTGGGTAGGTCGTTAAAAATTTAAATAAATGAAGTTTTACTTAAGGATACCTTCTAGTGTAATCACTCTAAAAATAAAACCTTCTTTGGATTTTTTTTAAAACTATAAGACATACAATACTACTTTTTCACACACTTATTGATACACATGTCATTCATTCATTTATTTACAATCCGTGCCTTTCAACTTCCAATATACATGTGCTCCAAGCGTACATACTAAATACTAGGGTGGATTGAATTTTCAAAAAGTATTTAAATCGAAACATAATAATGCAAAAAAGTTGCTACGTTTCAAGACAATCACAAAAAACATTTTTTTTTTAATTGGATAATATTTTCAGATTGCGCATGACATTCGAAAAATTTAATCAAATTTGAGCTTTTTATGAAAATTATGAGATACATAGCCAAAAATGGTCAAATTGTAATCAAATTCGATTTGTGACAATGTAATAAGCCTACCAAACGAAATATCTATCATGGTCCAAATAGCTACCTCCAAAATGCTGGAAATGGGGGTCGATTTCCTGTACAATCAGAAATCATGAAAACACTACATAGTGGAGGTGTGATACAAAATAAGAGAAACAAACAAATTGGAAAGTATTAGCCTTCCACTCTTTCACACTTTTTCTATTTATCTCTTATATTTTACCCTCTCGTTTATCAGTTTACTTTGCAGCTTTCCGGTCGCACATAATTTAGTTTAGTGGAAAAGACTCAGAATTCATCACATAAAGGTGGCTGCACTTTGAGTTCCACCCACGCCTTTCTCAACCAACCATCCATACTTTGGACATGAAAAATCACTTCTGTGATGTGCTTAAAAACGCACTGAAAATGCGACTTATTTTCAAATTTGAGCATTTGAGAGCGAGAAAGCAGAGTCGCTCTAATGAAGCCATCCCTACTCTCTTATCCCCATTTTTGATCCTGCCTCTGTGGCTAATTTTACAGTGCGTTTAACTATTTGACAAGGGACCATTTTATATTGCAAAAGTGATATCAACAAACTAACGTTATCAGTCAAAAATCAAGTCAAATTTGAAAGAGGTATCCTAGATGGTATAAATCTTAAGATCCTATGAATTCTGGGGTGGCCTCATCCATCAATTGGATAATTTATATTAATAAGGACCAGGTTGATCTTTTCGATGGCAACACCTATGTTTTATTGCACATTCTATAAAAAAAAAACGAGAAAATTTTGGTCTTGCCTTCATTGTTTGGATCGTCTTTTGGTGTTGCTTTCGTTGATTGGAACGTGTTCTAAAATAAAAACTTTAAGCGCCATTTTGCTTGTTGGAGGAAAGTAAAAATCACAAAACAAAATTTTCTTTTTTCTTTATAAAATATAAATCTGCAATTAAACATAGGCGTTGCTATCACAAAAATCAACCGGGACCTTATTAGGTCCAAAATAAACCGTGAACCCAAAATTTAAGTAACTTATCTGATGGCCTTCTTTCAACTCTCAACTTTCACTTGAAACATTTTTTTTCAAAAATACATTGCTTTCGAAATATTTTGTTGTTTATGTTGAAATGGCTAAATATATTCCGACGAGTGAGTCCTAGATGCGCATAGTAATAAACGGACAGCAGGCTGAGTGAAACGGACACATACCAAACGGATACAGTGCGAAACGGATACAATAAGAAATGGACACAGTACGAAACGGACACAGTGCGAAACGGACACAAACCAAATGCGCACAAATCTAATGCGCATAAACCAAACGGATACAGTTGCAAACTCATGTGGCGCAGAGAATGCTTTGCACGCGCGCGCACACACGCACACACGCACACACACACACACACACACACACACACACACACACACACGGGAGTGCAAGGGGGCTTCGTCCCCTCCCGTAACTGCCCCGTCGGTAGAGGTGCCCTGAAAAGTTGCAACTCATTGTCGGAAAAACGGTAATTCCGTTTGTTACTGTGTCCGTTTGGTCTGTGCGCATTTGGTCTGTGTCCGTTTCGCACTGTGTCCGTTTATTACTGTATTCGTTTCGCACTGTGTTCGTTTCACACTGTGTCCGTTTCGTACTGTGTCCGTTTGGTCTGTGTCCGTTTGTTACTGTGTCTGTTTCACTCAGCCTGCTGTGTTCGTTTATTATTGTGCGCATACGGGACGCTCCCGTCTCACATCTTCAGAAAATCGACCCTCAGCCCTTTAGAGGTTGCTATCTGAACCGCTATAGGTTTTTCGTTTGGTAGGCTCATTATAATGTCACAAATCGAATTTGATTGCAATACGACCATTTTTGGCTACGTTTCATAATTTTCATAAAAAGTTCAAATTTGGTCAAATATTTCGAACTTTAAACGTCTTAAAAAAATTTTTTTCATTGTAATTGTCTTAAAACTTTTTGTACTATTACGTTTCAATTTTTTTGTACTATTACGTTTCAATTTAAATACTTTTTAAAAATTCGCGCCGCCCTAGTAAATACATATCATAAAGTACATATAATTTGTTCATACATCTGTTACTTATACAAATTCTAATTCAAATAGATTTTTAATGTCGCTCCTTCTCCTCATAAATAAACTTGAATAAGAGTTTGTGCTTTCAAACTCCTAAAATCTTAAAATTAGAATACAGTCTAACACTAACTAATGAAATTTCTTACACTCTAAATCTAATAATTTTACTAATGACCAGAACCATAAAAAAAGAGAAAATAAAATGACGATTATATCAGAAAAAGATAAAAACATGTATAAAATAACGTAAAATAAATATCTTGATCCATAAACATAAACAACAATATATACAACAAAAATAAAAGGCAATAATAATTTTTAGATCACAGAACAATGATGCATGGAACAAAAAAATAAAGAGAAGGATAATGGGGGACAGGAAAATAACAAGGAAGTAGACGAGAGAAATGTAATCCCTTGCTTGGGATCAGCTCTTTTCAAATTTCTCTTTTCTACTTCCTTGCTATTTTCCTATCCCCCATTATCATCCTCCTTTTTATTTTTTTCTTTTCCATGCACCGTTGTTGTGTGATTTCTAGATTTATTAATACCCCAATGGTTTTCCATCGATCTCTTTCATCTTTGTCTTTTTGATGTGTTTCTTTGTTGTTCCCTTTTTCTTTTGCGTTTTTCTTCTTTTCTTTTCTAACTCTGTTTATCCTTTTTATTATCTTCCATCTTCTTCCATTTTCATTTAAAAACTTTTCAAGTGTTATTTCCTCCTTTGTCGTGTCGCATTCTTTCAATATGTGTACTACATTTTTCTCTCTCTTTCCGCAGACTCTGCACTTTCTTTCCTGTTCTTCTCTTCACTGTTGTCTGCCTCTCCAATCATTCCCGCATCTGTATATTGTTATTGTTATCCTCTCCTTTTTTCCTTTTTCCTCGTATGTATTTTGGCATTTCCTCTGTCATTAAATCTTTGTATATTTGGATTCTTCGATCTGCTTTCTTCTTTCAGTTCTTTCTTTACTACTTATTTTTTCTATCATGTCTCTTACTATATCCTCCGTTCCTTTCCCTTCTACTCTCATCCTTATCTTCCCTCTATTCGCCTCTGCTTTTTCCAATGTTCTTCTTCTTTTCTTCTCCTACTTATTCTTCATCTGTGTCTTGGTCTTTCTCTATCCATCTCTTTTAAACATTCTAGGACCACCCTTTCTTCGACCTTCTTGTTTCCTCTTCGTACTTAATGGCTCCTCTTAATGCTTCTTTACTTAGTTCCTCCATTTTCGTCTTTACTATCAGAATATAATTCGGTGTTTTTCCATCCAGGCCCAATTTTCACTTTGTGTATCTTTTCTTTATTCTGTCTATTCTTTCCTCGCTTCCTCAATCTAAATTTACGTTCTATATAACGCTACGCTCTCTACCAGTGCCTTAAACATTTTCATTCTTTTCTCGTAATTCTTTTTGAACAATCTCTCTCCTATGCTTCATGTCTGTTTCATCGCAATCGTCACTCTTCTCATTCTTTCTACATTATGTTTCTCCGCTCCACCATTCTTTTGCATGATGTATCCTAAGTATTTTATTTCCTTAACCTCCTGCACGTTTTCTCTCTCCACTTCCATTCTCTTTTCCTCGTGTATCGTCTTTTCTTCTCGAATACCAATACTTTGACTTTTCTGGGCTGAGATGTGATCCTTTCTCTTTTATGTACTTCTTGAATCTCTTCATCATTCCCTTTAATTCTTGCTCATTAATATGCCTCCAGTTTGATCCTTTCTCATCTCTGCTTCTAGGTCCATAATATATGTAGATGTTAAATAATGTTGGGCTCATAGGACAGCCTTGCCTTATTCCATTTCTAGTCCAGAACTCTTCCATCCTTCTATCTCCTACCTTTATCATATTCTTCGTCTCTTTGTAAGTTTCCATTATCCTCCTCCTTAGTTCATTTGTCTTCATCTTTTTAGCATCTTATTTAGCTTTCCCCTCTACACCCTATCAAACGTTGCCTTAAGGTTAACAAAAAAAGCGAACACTTTCCCTTTTTTCTTCTTTTCCTTATTTACTAAATAATTCAACACATATTGCGTCTACTGTCCCTCTTCCTTTTCTAAATCCAAGCTGGTTTTCTTCTAATTTTCCGTTCGTTTCCTTTATCAGTCTCTCGTTTAATAAATTCGCGTATATTTTATAAGCTGTTTGTGTAATACTTCTGTTTTGTCATTTTTTTGTAAAGTGGAAGCCTACTTTACAAAAAAGTGACAAAACAGAAGTATTACACAAACAGCTTATAAAATATACGCGAATTTATTAAACGAGAGAGACTTTATTAAAGAAGGGACTAATAAGCATTAGTCCCTTGTTCCAATCATTGGAGATTCCCCTTTCCATCCGTATTCTGTTTAACAACTTCAGTAGCACCTCTCCTATTTCGGTTGGCATCAGCCCCCCTGCTTTATTTTCAATTTCGTTTTCTTCTAGTACTTTCTCTTTCTTTAGCTTTCTCAGTTGTTTCACTAATTCTTCCTTTGTTATTTCTCCTCTAGTTTCCTCTTCCTCTTCCTCTCCCTCTCTAACCCTCTTCTTTTTCTCGTCTTCTTCTCAAATTATTCTATCCTCTGTGCCGCCTAGTAATTCCATAAAATGTTTCTTCCAATCCTTCAATTCGATATTTTCGTCTATTCTTTCTCTCCTTTTTCTAAATTTATTGGTGTATTTCCACACCTTTTCCACCGTTCTTATCGATTTTATTTTTTCTTCTTCTCCCTTTCGTGTTTCTCCATTTTCTTCTTCACATCATGCTCTGTACTTTTTCTTCTTTTTAATGTACTCATTTCTGCTAGTTTTTCCTTTTTTTAATCTTCTCATCCCTCTCCTTAGTTCTCTTTTTTCTCTTTCCATTCTTTGCTATGCCAATCCCTTCTTCCCAGTTTCTACAAGTTATTTTCTTTTTCACTTTCATGGCTGAGTTCCTTACCTTCTTTTGCAGTTCCTTTCAGATCTCTTCCTTCTCCTTCTTCATGCATGTTTATCCTTCGCATTTGCTGTGGTAGAACTCTACTCCTTTCCTTGTCCAAATGTATTTATCTTTAGTTATTGTATCGCTCTTTCTCTTCTTTCCTTCTTCTCCTCCTTTTATTTCTACTTCCAGCGATACATGATCCGATTTTGTTCTGTTTCCTTCTTCCATTTTCATTACTTCTTCATATGCTTTATCATTTGCTACTACATAATCTATTATCGATAACATCCTAAATCTCCATTCTTCTTTCTTCCTCATACTACTACTTAGTATCGTCCATCCTCTCTCGTCGATTTCCTTTAGCATTATTTCTCCTTCCTGGCTTATTATTTTGTCTCTCAATTTCCTGCTTTCTTCATCTTTCTCACATTCTGTCTCTATTGGACCTCCTTTATTTTCTGTTAATTTCTCGCTTTAAAGTCGTCTATTATTAAATATTCTTCCTCCTCTTCCTTTACTTCATCTTTTATGCTCTCCATCATTTCTTTAATAGTCTAGCGGCTATATATCTTAATTATTCTCCACTTTTTTTCGTTATATTTCAAATTCATTTCCATCGCTTTATTTATCTTCCTCGCCGATGCATTCTTCATTTCCTTGTTTATTACCATTATGATTCCTCCTTTTGCTTTTTCTTTTTTATTGTTGCAGCTAGTAAAACCCTTTGAATTTATTTGGCAGTTTGTTTCTGATTTTTCTCCCTGTTTCCTTTTCCATTAATCCGATTATGTCTCAAGATATTCCTACGTTTCTTATTACACTCGCTATGTTTCAAAAGCTGATCTTTACGCTTGTCTCCTCTTTCCCCATGCCCTCAGTCTCCATGTCCTCATTCTCTCCTTTTCTTCTCCTCCAGCTTCTTCTCCTTTTTCATTCCATTTAAACCATTTCACCTTTATTTTAATTTACTTGTAACCTATCCTATCCTTACATTTTTAGCTCCTTTCTCCTTTTCTCTTCTTGCTATCTCTCTCAGTTGCTCTTGTATTTTAATTTCTTTCTTCGTTAAATCATTCTCTATTATTATGCCTCTTTCCAGGTACTTTTTCTTACTCATAATACTTCTTTTCTGTTTATTTCTAGCTGCCTACTTCCGCTATCACTATCTCCCTGTTGCCTCTTGTTATGATGCTCGCTTTCTGAATTTTTACCTTTACTTTCATTTTGCTCTCAATAAATTTTGCCACTTCCAGTTCTAATTTCTCCTTTCTCCACTTTATGTCTTTTACTTAATCTTATTATTTCTCTTGTCTCTTTCCTTCTTTTCATTAATCCATTCGATTTTCTCCTCTAATCTCCCTTCTTTCCATCAATTCTTCCTTTTCTCTCCTTCTCTCCTCCTTTTTCGCTATCCTCTCTTCTGCCATCTGTTCTTTTAATCTGTCTCCATGTCTTCTCTCATCTCTCTTCTCAGTGCTTCTATCTCCGAACAGATTTTCGCTAGTCCTTTTGTGAGTATGACCTCCCCCTAGCATTTACATGTCTAGAGATTTTTCCTCCTTTTTGTTTTTTTCCTACTTCCGGCTGGTCTCTCTGCCATTGCTGTCAACTGTCACTGTTTCTTTGCTGTTAATTCCCTAGCTTTTCTCCTCTTAGTCGTGTGCTACTTTTCGCCTTAACCTATCGGCGCTGACTGCCTTATTTTTCACGATTAATTCTTTCTTTTCTACTTTCTCTCCTTCTCTTCTTTTTTGGCGGCTGCTATTCCTGTTCTCGGCCTTCTTTTCTCGTTTTTTTTTAATTTTGTGGCGCTACACTTTTTCATCACTCTTCTAACCGAAAGCCCCATTAATACATATGTCAAGACATGAAAAAAATTTTTACAGCAATATTTTATTCTAAAATTCCAAGAAATTATTTGAGGCGCAGGGTTGAAAAAATGAGATGATCAAACAGTTAATAGAATATCTCAAGAACCAATAGTCAGAAATAAAAAAAAAAACAATTTTTTCTTAAAGTTTATTTGGGTGGCTATCGCCTAATCTAAAATTATTTAAAAATATTGAAAATTTGCGAGTGTTTTGACACGTGTTTTTAGAGAGTAATGCGAAAAAATGCTGTTTCTTCGTTCAAAAAAAGTTGTATAAAAAATTTAATTTTTAGTCAAACCTATTTATTCTAGAATACGCAATAGCGAGTCAATCTACAAATATAACGCCGCAAGAATTTTTAAAATCAATCCATTTGTTTTCCCAAGATCCTGTCAACCGCTCAAAAAAAAAAAAACAAAAAAAAACAACGTTTCGAGAAAAACGCGTTTAAAGTTTTTTTAAAAATAAAATAATAATTAAAGTATTTACTGTTAATCAGCAATTCCTGGTTCATGAATTAAGTCTTATTGTTGTTTTGAGTGTATCTTTTCTTAAAAATCGCTTTAATAAATTATCGTTTCGCCTTAACCTCGTAATAAATTACTTTCGTTCCTTTGCCTGCACTTCGAGCGCCGTTCAACTTTTGGTTGTAAAATCGTTAATTCTTTGAATCTCTGTCTGACATTTTGACAATGTATTCTTGAAATGTTGTATAATCAAAATACATAATAAAAAATCAATTTTTTTTATTTTACACTAAGAAGTATCTTTGAAATTAACAAAAGTATTTATTCTAATAACATTTTAAAAATAGAAATACAATTTAGGCACTGAAGTCGTGATTTGAAAAAATAATGACGGTAAAATAATCGGATTTAAAACACATAGTGAATTGTGACGTGGTAGCTCAGCTGCCACGAGTAGCAGCGTTCCTCCCCCGTCACATGCTGCGAATTCGCGCCGTACGGGGAAAATAGGCGAGAGGCGAGAGGGGATCTCCATGGGGAACCGCGACAGACCTAGCGAGCGTAGTATTAATTTCTTATATTTTTTATTTTTTTGCGCGGCGGCCGCCTTCCGATGGAATGCGGCGAGAGAGAGCGAGAGAGGAGGAGAGAGAGACGAGCACGCGGCCCGCACGGGAACTCGGCGTGGCCCGGGAAAGCCACGACCGGAGCCTAAAGCGACGGTGCCCGCCAACACCACGGCGGAACGTCCCGGAGGGCTGTGGAGGAGCCCGGATGGGATCAAACGCGTCGAGGGAGGCGTCAAGTCCTCTCACGAGGACCGGAGGTCTCCGCGTGCGCTGCCCCGGCTCGGGAAGTGGCCCAGCGGGAGAATGAAAATTTCGCGGGGGCCTGCGAGGCCCCCGGAAGGATTACGACGCGCACGTCCCTGCGTACGCAGGACTGCGTGCCTTGCAGCAATTGGGTCGCGGCGCGGAAACAATGCGCATGACTGGACGGGGGGTCGCGGCGTCGATCCGGGATCGACCGCGATCCACCCCGCTTTTGCGTGCGAGCGGTCCAGGCTTACGGTTGCGGGTCGTGTCTCGAGAGACAAAAATTATCGGTGTGGCGTGCGCTGGGCCATCGTGAGAGCCAGAGGACGAGCCGAGGGACGAGGGAGGACGCCTTGGACGTTATCGGTGAGGTGGCCAGCCAAGATAAGTTAGTGTGAGCGGTTGCCGGCCTGCGAGGTGTTTCCGGGCCCGTTCTGCATCCGTTTTAGTGTTGGTGCGTGATTCGCGTGGGCCGCGGGGCGGTCCTACGTTCGCATGGTTAATTGGGGAATTGGCGGATGCAAGCGGGCGGGACGTCAACGCGCCGAGCCACGGGGGAGACGGGTGTAGCGACGCTCGGGTTCCGTCGGAGATTCCCTTCGACTGTGTGCGCCGCAAAGCCCTCGCGCGAGCGAGTATCGCGTCGTGAGTGGCGGGTGGACGGGACTTCCGGTTTCGCGACGGGGTAAAGTGCGGCAGCGGCCGGCGATTATTTTGTGACCCCCGCGAGACACGCGGACGTGTTCTCTAGTTGCCGGGAGTGTCGGCACGTTCAAACGTCCGAAATTCATTGTGCGCGGGAGATTCCATCGTCTGTCCTTGTCGGCCGCGTGCCTACCGCGGGAGCTTCCCGCGTATCGTTCGCGTTTCTTTGGTTTGCTTCGCGCCGGGGCGCCGCATTGTCGGCACGCCGCATGCCGCGTCCCGCGATATTATTGTTTCTGCCTGACTATTAATTTTAATAAAGTTCGTTACTTGTTACGTTCGGAGTCTATTTTTCTAGTGTGTCGTCCACCACTTCGTGTTACCGCATTCGCCTGCTCCCTTACGATTCACCCCGCCCCTCTACCGTTAGGCCGAGCTGGTCGAGATTGTCGCGCGAGGATCGAGGACACCTCGGCGTATCGATTTTCGCGAATTGACGCGTCGTCGAGCGCGTCTGGCGCCCAACAATTTCTCGTGATAGCGTGGCTGAGATTCGAGCGCGACAAGCACGGCATCGGGGGTACCGGTTACCCTATCGGTTTCGCTGCTTTTTGCTCGCAGCTTTCCCGGTCAGGAAAAGTCGTGACAGAATATATAAATAATTTTACAGATATACAAGTGTGTGATGAGCGGAGAAAGGGAAACAGAAAGAATTTTCCATTTTAATTCTATAATATAATTGTTCCTATAATATAATCTTTCCAACATTTTTTCTGCACCTTAATTCCTCCAATCAGGGTATTTTGTCCAGTGCGTTTTCATTACTCTAAACTTTAAAAAAATTCACAAAAATTTTTATAACACTATTATTTTATAACACTTTATACCTTCGACTAAAAATTTACGTAAATGTAATTTGAAAATTATTTGTTTAAATACTTTTTTATAACAACTATTTGTTGACAAATTGTTACTTTACACATTATCACTTGTTTTTTTTAAATCATAACTCACAAACCAATGGATGAAATTGAAAGTTTGATGACACAAATTAAAGCTAGAAGTAGAGCGAATAAGAAAAAAATATGAAATAGTGATTACTTATATAGAAATACTTAATTTCGCGTCATAATTAAGTTTAATCATTTTTAGATAGTATAGTAAGAATTTCAGGTTACCAGAAACAAATTTCTAAATAACAAAAAACAAAGGACCCCGCACACACTTTGATAGAAATTAAATTTCCGTCGAATCGTCCGAAATTTTCAGAAAAATTAGTTCTTACCATGCTGATCAAAAGTCACAAAGTTAAAAAATTGCCAGTTTTTGAGATACGTATGGTCAAGGTGGAAAAATGGCTTTTTGAGATTAGATTGCTGTCTAGGTTACGCAACACCATTAATGTGTTTGTGTGTGTGTGTGTGTGTGTGTGTGTGTGTGTGTGCGTGCGTGCGTGTGTGTGTATGTGTTACATTATTAAGCTTCCAAGTTAACAATAACTTCGTCAAAATCTATATATATATATATATATATATATATATATATATATAAATTTGGACGAAGTTATTGTTCTGACTATACACACACACACATATATATATATATATATATATATATATATATATGTTTTAAACATTTAATGCACTTTATAATAATGTAATTGACGGGTATTATTATTTTCATGGCGAGCATAGCCCATATACCATACAATACAAGCTATGAATGCGCACGTGCCTAGAGTTCTGACACCTGCTTTACAGATACAGTAGTAACCCAACACTGAATCCTGTTTATTTTCGTTGTCATCGAAAACATACTTTTCATCAAACACTATCCTGTAATAGCTGGTCGCATTTCTAAATCTTGAATAGACTCTTACTTTAATAAACTCTGCTTCATTGCTGTTTTGATCAATTTCCATGACAAAATTCTCGTACTCATTCTCTAGGTCAGCTCTTAAGAGAGTATCTTGGATGTAAGATGGCAACAGATATGCTTGATATGTTTCAAATGTTAAACTTCGTAAATAATGAAAGATTATTTGAGGAAATAGTGGTACATGTTCCGGAGTTAGAGCGACCCATTGTGACTGTCTGCGCGTAAGATGTTCTACTTCTACTCTGGCTTGAACAACGTTCACTTCCTGATTTTTTGCAAGCATTTGTTCGGCCATCCCCACGTCCGCTCCTTCCATTCTAATAAGTGGATATCTATTAATTATAGCGCCACAAATGCAGAGAAAATCGTTCAAGTTCGGGATGTGTGACGTTTTGATAAACTGAGAGAAAAACTTAAAAATACTTTTCATTTGACCGTTTCGAGCTGCTACAATCCATCTTGTTTTTGTGACTATATGGGCCTCATTTGGTTCCTCAGATAAGAATTGATTTGGCCCTGGTTTTAAGAGTGGTGGCATTCTCACATTGATCCCTATCCTCTGAAACGTTGAAACAGCATCTCCATATCCTCGGTCAACTATGAAAACGTCTCCTTTTTCGAACCAAGTTTGCATTCCATCTACATCTCCGTTGAATTCGTTTAATAATATATAAGCATCATTGTTAGTTGCATTTGAGAAGTAAGATCTTTGAATGTTCAAAATATAAACATCAGATGCTACGAGCATAGATGGTTTAAGTAAATGTTTTGACTTATGTTGACAGTAGGATTGACGTAAGGCTTTAAAGCCTTTAAAGAACTGTTTTCAATATTTAAATACGTACAGTCAGTATAAACAATAACTTTTCTGTTTTGTGGATCAAAATTATAAAGTCTATTTGAAAAATCGATAACGTGCCTATCTATAAACTGTTGCCTTGTTGTCGCTTGAAACCCAATATTCTCAACGACAAATCTTGTCATTAATGATTGCTTCACTGTAGATATTGTAAGACTAGTAACCTGTCTGGAACTGTATTGAAACGTAAGACATAAAAGGTCATTACATAGACCTTGTCTAAACTTATAAATATATATATATAAAGTATAATAGATCTTTCTTACTTGTCTGATGATATCTGTCTCTGCATGGTACTGAATCACAATAAGTGAACAACTCTGCAAACTGTTGTTTGTTTATAGGAGATATAACTTTGAACTCATTTTCCGTAAAGCAGTTTTCGTTATCAAATCTATGCCATGAAAGATAGATAGCTTGTTTGCAAAGACCTTGCAGAAACATTGGAACTGTTGTCCTTTAAATATGTATGTTTATTAATATATTTCAAATCCTAGAAGTAAAATATCAGATAGCAAATCCATTTCATTCAAATGATTATTATCACATAAGTGATTTTCGGCTACGTAAATATTTTTCTTTAGAAAAATGTCGATCCTGCATTTTAATAACAACCTATGTATACTATGACGCGCATTACACACAAGACTTGCGAGAAAGTTTGAGATAACACGTTTAGTTAGTCGCATACATTGTGGATCATCTTCTAGCATTTGAATCTCTTTGAGTATCGTAATATTGCAGTAATTGCATATACGAGTTTCGTTAGTAATATCAATTGGAGGTCTACCAACTTGATCACATTTGTTTATAGCAATGTCTTGTCCGAGAGCGTTGTTATTTTCGCCACCTAATCGTACCATAATCCGAGGTATTGATGCATTATATACAGATAAAGCACTTTATACAATTTCTAAATGCCATGTTTGCAATTTGAGGCTGATGAAATAGCCTTGAAAAGAACTGATCCAAAGAAGCTCTGAAAAGAACTGATGCAAAGTTCTGAAAAGAACTGATACAAAGAAGCTCTAAAAAGAACTGATGCAAGAAAGCGCTGAAAAAACTAATATAAAAAAAATTAGCGACTCTAGAAAAGATCCGCGCAATAACCTAGGTAGCAAGGTGACGTCTAATTGACGGCATTTTTTGGTCATTTTATGACGAACCAGACGTCATAATGTCGAGATAAAATGACGTCTAAATGTCGTAAAACTGACGTACATTTGTCTCATCTTAACGACGTCATATATTGACGTCAAAAATACGTCATTATTTTCATATTATTGACGTCATTTTCAAGAAGCTAGTATCGTACATTTGACGGTATTTTATTGTTATTTTTATGAAAAAATATAGGTTTTTAGGTTACATTTAATAAAGACGACATTTTAACGTCATTTTTATGACTATCCCAGGTAGTAAAAGCCGTTATTTTGACGTTTTAGAAAATATTTCGGGTATATGTCCTATATATGCAGTACTTGCATTATGAAAATATCAAAATAACATAATTATAATGTAAAAAAAAATCTACGTTGTTTCTCAACAAGCATCACGATCCACCACACCATAGTCACGTTTGGAATTGCCTAACTTTCGCGGTCACCCATCTAACTCTGAACCGCCGTCGACGTTGCTTGACTTCGAAGATCGTACGCTACTTAGCCCTTTGTGATGATCCACTTGATGATCATGAATACATATTTGTTATAGATCAGTTCAATAGATGCGAGAAACATGAAACTTGTAGTTAACTAATATTTTTATAAATAAATATAAATTTACAGTTTTTTTCCTGATTTTTACATATGCAAAATAACATGTAGAATAACTTATAGAAATATGTTTTTGCTCTGTTCTTTTGATAAAGCTAAATTATACCTCAGACAAAACGCAATATTTATAAAATATTTATAAAATATTTATAATATTTATTTAAATATTTTATAAATATTTATCCAAATATTTTATAAATATTTTTGTGGTCTTAGATTTGACAAATCATAAAGATTTATCATAAATATAAAAATATTTATGAAATATTTATAAATATTTACAAAATATTACTTATACAAATCTTTATCTTTTATTTATCATAAATATTATATAAAATATTTAATTTATATTTCAATATGTTGAATAAAGATTTTTTTTTTTCGTATATACCCAGCAAGCAAAATGCTAGCAGCTTGCCGGCAATATGCCAGCAAACTCGAGCATGATATCGCAGCAGATTTCAATCTGCTGCTTCCTCATTAAGCTTAGTTTCTAACAGCATAGATTATCAACAGAAAATATTGATAGAAATACAGCAAAAATCGAATATCATCTGCTACCATAACATGACAGCAAATTCATACTAAATATCGAACACAATCTGACAAATTAAACTCTAAACGCAGAAGGACAGCAAAAACGAAGCATGAAATGCTATCACGTTGCGACACCAGAAACGCGGCGAAGATACAGCACGATGTGTCACATGAAGTACTGACAGCAAAAATGCAGCAGAAATCGAGCAGAGCCTGCCGTCATGACATGCCGGCGAAAACGCAGCAGATATAGAACGCGATTTGCTTTATCGATTGTGACGGCAAAAACATAGCAGAAATCGAGCACCAAGCTGTCGTCACAAGTAATCGGAAAAATATAGCAAAAATTTAACACGATATGACGTATTATTAATAATTTTTAATTAGTAAAATAAATAATTAATGTATGCAACGTACATATGTTTATTAATATTATTATTACATTTAATTTACATTATATAATTTTATAAATTTGATGATATTTAATTTACATATACATTACGAATTATATATTTATGATTATTGTGGCGACATAAACCGATAGTCACCACACTAAGCGCCTAACAGCCGCGCAACCCGTCCGACGCTGTAAGGATTTCCAAAAACGCCTAACAGCCGCGCAACCCGTCTGACACAGTAAGAATTCCGACTGTAAGAAAAGTGAAGTGCGCGCGGACGCCACCAGAGGCCATCTTATCTCAAGAGTAAGATGACGACTTCTGGGCTTTATAAGGAGCACGGGAAGACGGACGAATCACTCTTTGCGTACTCGCACTCAAGTCTCTTTTTTGGCTGATACGAAGATATTACCATCTCTCGTATACAACGTTAGAGAGCACGCTGGCTACCAAGGAGCAGCCGTGGGACCCCGCAGTTGCTGTGATCTCACCATTACGGAGGACCAGACCGCCGAGGGTACTATATTTATTGGCCGCCGACGACCCACGGATTTGGCGCTATACTTCACCCAGGTACCTGCTACCGGACTTGTTAGAAAGCCTGGCAAGGGAGACCAGCACCCGAGGTACCCAGACGGAGGACACGGCCTGGGAGAATCGAGCGACGCAGACCATCGCCCTACCAGCGACAAGAGACCACGGTACGCAACACGCAGGCAGCAGCACGGATCAGGCCAAGACGCCAACGGGAACCAGCCAAACCCGTGACAAGCCGACAGGACGCCTTCGCAGGAAGAAACACGCTGCCAAGCGGAAGGAAAAACGATCTTCCAAGCAGAGGAGAGCTGCGGACAAGGTTCCGGAGATAACGTCCACACTATCCCTGGACGAAAATAACAACGCCAGTGGAGTACGAGTGACAAAGACACAACCACCAATAGCGTGGAGACCGCGGGAGACCAGCACTATCGGCCCTTGTCAGGGCCACCAAACAAATTACAAACACAAAGACTCTGTACAAATAAGATATACATACAGAATAAATTATTTATTTAAAGGGAAACCAGTGTATTTCTCTTCACGCACCATATCCCTCTGCGTACAAATTAACTGCGAGCGAACAACACGCCCACAATTATATACTTAAATTTAAATGTGGCATTTTCGACTGACTGCAGAGAGTTAATTAAACCCAAGATGATATCACATGCAAGAACCGTCCAATTTGAACTTTTTTTTATATGAAGGTGGAAATCTTTGAGAAGACTTCTGGGAGGATCAGGTCCGGGAAGTGTGGGATTCGACGGGAGACACGTCGGGCGATCAACCTTACTACCGCCCACTCACTAAAATCATCTATTATAGAGGATTCATGGCTCCTGCACACAGGACGCGGCAAAGCGGCATCGCGGTGGCCAATCACCGTCTTGCTTTTTTATTAAATACATATATGTATTATCAGAAAAGCAAGACGGTGATTGGCCACCGCGATGCCGCTTTGCCGCGTCTTGTGTGCAGAAGTCATCACACATCTGATGTAGCAAACTCGCGGTCTATACCTGCCGCGTTTTCGCCGTCATGTCATGACGGCAGGCTCTGCTCGATTTCTGCTGCATTTTTGCTGTCAGTACTTCATGTGATACATCGTGCTGTATTTTCGCCAAGTTTCTGGTATCGCAGCGTGATAGCAAATATGTCAAATTTCTAGCTACATTTTATTAATTTAATGTGACATCATGACATATCTGTTTTTTTATTTAATTTTTAGTGGTATATTGTATCAACACACAATGTCTGATTTTTGTTTTGTTAATGTCTTTAAGTTTTGTTGTACTTTTGCTGCATTTTTGAGGGCACATTGTGACGCAAAGTCTACTCGATTTTTGTCGTGTTTCTGTTAATGTTAGTTGAAACGGCAAACTGTAATTGCTTGCTGTCCAACTTTTGCCAGCTTTTATAAATATTTTATAAATATTTATCTAAATATTTTATAAATATTTTTGTGGTCTCAGATTTGACAAATCATAAAGATTAATCATAAATATTATAAAAATATTTATGAAATATTTATAAATATTTACAAAATATTACTTATACAAATTTTGATCTTTTATTTACCATAAATATTATATAAAATATGTAGTCTATATTTTAATATGTTGAATAAAGATTTTTTTCTTCGTATATATAAAATATGTATATAATATTTTGAAAAAATAAATATTAATAAATATTAATAATATTTATCATAAATATTATGTGCTGTCTGGGATGATTCTAAAATATTAATAGTATTAATTATATAAAATATTATATTAATTTTAATAATGTTGTTTATTAACCAATCATTAATGATTAATAATTATAAGTAGCAAAGTGTCGTCCACCTCAATAATTCGTTATTTGAGGTCAAATCGTCAATTATTGTTAACGTCAGTAATTAGTCACTAATAAAACCTTATTAATATGTCGTAAAATGATCAATTAACTGACGTTATTAATTAGTCAAGAATATGACGTCGGAAATACGTTGTAGGATGGATAAATGACTGACGTAATTAATAGGTCAAAAAATGACGTTACTATTACGTCTTAATTTGGTAACATGACGTCTGCGACCTTAAATGACGAATTATTGACGTCGTATTAACGTCACCTTGCTACCTGGGAAGGCACGGTAGAACGCATAGTGAAGAAATTGATGGAGCGTGCGCGCACGTGCGTGTGTGTGCGCTCTACATAGTGCATCATGCCTCCGCATGAGCGATCGGATGATGTGGTTGAACCAAGGTGCGGGGGGTCTTCTGGTTCTGACCGTGTGGAGAGGGGCGAGTAAATTCCGTGCAGTAAAAGGCGCAAAAAGGTTAGAATTTTTTCATTGTTACGTCCGGTGGACTTAACGTTTTTCTTCTCGTTGTCCTTGTAAAGATAATAATTAAGTAAGAGAAATCGTATTCTAACGGTCGCCGAGAGCAAGAGATGTTTGCAGAGGATCGCTCTATCGTCACGCACAAGTTCGTGAGATATAGCGACAATTTAAAATTTTATTGTTTGAGGAATAATAAATACATCAAACAAATGCATAGTTCCCCATCTGTAAGCTATTTTGAGAGCGACCGTTAGATATAATTTAATTCCGTCGGGAAGTCTGGGGCAATGCCGAGTCTAGAAAAAAAAAAGGAAGAATAAATAATAACTTTATTACCGAACGTTACTCTGACAATGCCCTGGATCGGTACCCGACGCTAAGCAAAGAAAAAGGGAAATATTGAAATTCAATAAAAATTAAAATCTTCAAACAAGGAACCGCCGGAAACTATAAAAATTTATTATTCACAGCAAAAACGCTGTCCGCGCTCAATCAATAAAAGTATATTCTCACTAAAATCCTACAGGAAGACCCTTTTTTTTTTGCTTGCTTGTTTGTTTAAGCGACCTAAAGATAAGAGGAGTAAAAATTATAAACATCCCTCTCCTACACTCAAAACCGAAACCAAATCGGGCGGAGACGAGAAGAGATGAGCCAATAGCTGATCGTCTCTACAAAATAATAATTTCGCGAGTTCCCAGTAGACAAGCTCCAAATTTGGTGGTTTTGAAAGGGCCCACCAATCCAAGAATGCCACCGCCTACACCTCAACCCTTCCCTTCGGGAAATTGAGTATAAAATCACGATCCCAAAGACCGCGAGCAGCTTTTTCCGCTTTTAACTTTCGATTGAGTGCGAGTCCGAGAATTTTCGTCGCGTAAAACTGTGAACTAAGATTTTTCGCGATTGGTTGAGTGTGAGTCGGAACGAAACTAAGTGCCGAACAAAAAGAACGTTCCGCAAGTGAAGTGAGTGCACTTGTGTACTCCAGTGAGGCCTATCACTCACCTGTTCCACAAGCCCTGACGGACTGACTTGTTCCGAGCAACAGACAACCACCCGAGTACCCTGACACCGGGATTTTGGATTACCTCAGAGGAAACATTTCAACAAGTAGTAAGTCTCTAGACACAAAATTTTTACTAGATCCCGATTTTTGCTATATAAAGTCAACCTTAAAATTGTAGTGGACAATAGTTTCTTCCACCGCAATCGGTCGAACTTAAAAAGAAAACGGAGACGGGCGATCAGGCGGGCTCGCGCTTATCCGGACCCTTCCACCCTCACTTCGCGTTCAGAGGGCTGTTCATCTTCGGCGGGAAACGAAGAGTTCGACCCGGCCCTTCGAGAGTCCGACCGACTGACCCGGTGCGCGGATTCAGAGACGGTCATTCGAGAGTCCGACCGAGCGTTCCGGTGCGCGGATTCAGAGCCTGTTGCTCGAGAGTCCGGCCGGGCGTTCCGGTGCGCGGATTCAGAGGCCGTCGCTCGAGAGTCCGACCGACAGTTCCGGTGCGCGGATTCAGAGGCGGCCGTAGTCCAAACATCTGAAAATAGCGACCACAATATTCATAATTACCCCGCGGTCTCGGATTATAACAATAAGCAATTTTCTTCACCTCCTCCTCCCTCACCTCACTATTCCCCTATCAGTTCTCCAGAACCAGAGGAGGTTCCTCCGCCACCCTCACCCACACCATCCCTTGAGTTTATAGCCGAATTCCCCCTCCTACCTCCCCGTCCCAGGTATTACTATTACGACGGCACCCAAACTTCCTTGTTAGAAATTTTAGAACAGTTCCCTCTCAAATTAGATCCTTTTCTCCACCTTTTCCGAGACCTTACAATCAATCCGGAAGCAATTGATCCGGAAGTCCTCTTAGATATACTACCCGCCCTCGCTCCTAACGATCCTATCTTAGTATTCACACCTTACTTTTTCGATCCTGTTGGTATCCCCGCCGATTTTTTTTATAATTTCTTTCCCCCTTCATACGCTACAATAGAAGAATTACAATGACATATTAATCTCCTCCCGATTTAGGAAAGAAAAGATAATCGTATTAGCTTTTAGCCGACTTTAAAAATGATTTGTAATTATAATATCTAAATTATTATATTTAATTTCCAATTATGTTAGCGAGATTTTTGAATTATTATTATTATTATATTTAATTTTCAATTATGTTAGCCGATCTTTCAAATTATTTTAACTGATTTATACAAAATTATTATTATGTATGTTGCCCTATCCACTCAACTTATTAATCTGTCACCTTTTTTATTTTAATATTAAGTTTCTTATTTCTAATTATGTCAATCAGCATTAAAATTATTTCCGTATTCATACAAATCCACCCAATATTGTACCGGCAGAATTAATAGTATTTGTTTTATAAACATAAGTTCAGCGCTAATTTGAATGTACCAAAACGTCAAATAAATTCTTTATATGTAGTTTAAATAATTTTTGTTAAGTATTTAATTTCAAAAAACCACCCCCGGATCTCTAATCCCCGATCAAAGATTGCACCAGGTCCAATCCCGAGTTAAAGTGATTCAATTCACTGACTCAAAACTTGGACCACGAGCGCATGACACAGAAACAGGGTTATAACGGGCTTGAAAGAGCACGCTGACCCATATTCTGCGTTGTAAAAAGTGCGTTCGACCCTAGGCACCTACCCTCTCTTATTGTGTGCCTACGGAAATTCTATAAGTTGTTGCGTTCTTCCTTGCCTTACCTTCGTACCCGAAACAGACTAAATTTCTTAAGGCTGGACGTAACAGACATTTAAATTTTGGGGGCTCAGCCGGGATTTAAAAGGTGCATTCTTTGAAAGGGATGAGTACGAGATCTACTTCCGATAAGGCTGAAGTCGATGAACTATATAAAACTGCTTTGGTAAATCAGGATAAACCTAAGCGTAGATTTATAAAACCAACATTATATACTTCTACTCCCTCTGTATCCTCCCAACCTACACCAAGACAAATTAGTTTCTCTTTAAACGAATCCGAGACCGCGAGTGATCGATCCGAAACTCTCGTTAACCCGCCTGATTCCGATTCCGACGATTTTGAAAATCAAGCGGTCGAACAAGCATACGAAACTAAACATAGCTTAGATACTATTATGGCAAACTCCAACCCATTTGCGACCTTGAAATATGCGGTCGAGGCCGTCCCATTTTTCGATGGGAAAAACACTCCGTTATCATATTTTATCGAAGGATGTGAAGAAGGGAAGTCAATGTTGCCTAGTGAGGCCGAACCTCAATTTGCCAGAATAATCCGAACTAAAATAACTGGCGAAGCACGCCGTACTATTCAAGATCAAAATTTTGATACCGTAGCTCAGTTAACATCGTATTTAAAACAAGTTTACGGCCCTTCTAAGAATGTTTATCAGTTACAAGGGGAGTTAGGAAGTATTTATCAAAAATCCGACGAAGACGTGGTAACATACGGAAACCGAGTGAAACTTCTCGGAAAACAAATACTAGAAGCATTTAAAACATCGGGAAGCGGGCACATCGATATGAAGGCATCATTAGAAAAAGATATGTGTAAATGCTTTATTAGAGGTCTGAAACCGGAAATCGAGCAGAGAATTGCAAGAAATTTAGGCGTTGCTGAAACGGTACAAGACGCACTCCGAATAGAGAGAGAGCTCCGCACTATGTCAGATTTGCGCGAAGGTCAGAATAAAACACAAAGCTTTAAGACATTAGGAACTGAAATTTTAATTTGCCAAATTTGTAAAAAACGCGGACATAGCGCTGACAAATGTCGATTACGCGACCCTCAAGCTCGACAGTTCATTAAAACGATTCAAGGAAATAGTGTTACCTGTCAACTATGTTCAAAGATTGGCCACGACGCTAGATCTTGTCGAACTAACAATTCTAATAGCCAACCTAAACCTTCCGTAACTTGTCAATGGTGCAATAAATCAGGGCATTCTGCCAATAACTGCTGGATAAAACAGAACGAACAACGAAGTTCTGAAAATAAAACAAGGATCGTCTGCCATACATGTAATAATTTCGGTCATATCGCGAAAGATTGCCGGTCTAAATTTGGACAGAACGCAACGCCTAAAGAATCATTGTTTTGCCGATACTGCAAGGAACAGGGCCATCTCTTAGAAAACTGTGAGCTACGGATTGCGAGCAATAATCGCCGTAAAGCTAATAATCAGGGAAACTCCGTAGGCCCCTCGAAACCGGGTGTACCGCAGGGGTCCGAACGGAACTCGCACCCGACAACGCCACAAAAAGGGCAGTAGGTAAAAATACATTTAAAGCCCAGCTTGTAACGGTAAACCTTAGTAAAAACAGTCGCGTGCCTACCGTTCAAGCAGGTTTTACCCCTACTACTCCCCAAGTAACTTTTATGTTAGATACCGGGTCCGGGCCAAATATAATCAAAGAAAATTTTGTACCTGCAGATAAAAATGTGAACTATAATACAATCCTAAAATTAAATGGTATAAATGAATACCCAGTTTATACTCTAGGAGAAGTTACCCTGCCACTTTTTGGAAAAGATATAACTTTTCACAGCGTGGCAGGCGACTTTCCAATTTCTCAATCTGGCATACTAGGCAACGACTTCTTCAATCAAACCTCCTCTAAAATAGACTACGCAGGCGGATATTTAGATATATCCGGAGCGAAAATACCTTTTTCATCACCTGAAACAATTATAGCGGCACCGCGAACAGAATCGTCATTTTATATCAGGGTGGAGAATCCTGAAATAAAAATCGGGTATATACCTAAGACGAAAATAGCGCATGGAATTTATGCGCTAGAAACTATAGCGGAGGTCATCTCGGGAAAGGCGCATATAAAAGTTATAAGTACGTTGGACGAAGAAACCGAAGTCCAGGTACCTACTTTACGCCTAAACCCTTTAACTGACCTGTTTCTCGACGATAAAGACAACACCGAAACACACAGTAGCTCAAAGGAAAATTCAAGGATACAACCCAGTTTAAAAAATGAGAAACTTAATAACGATGAATTTTCAGTGATGACGGTATACGAAAAACAAATTAATGTTGATAACGAGAACGAATACAATCAAGAAAATAATGAGAATATAACGAAAGAAGAAAGGAATACAATAAATGAAGATCAAAATGCACATAAGTTAAAAAGGGAAGACAAATTAAAGGGAGAATCTATTCTGGGACGAAAATCAGGCTTCTATGCCTCTTCCGAAGTCCTAAATTCCCGAGTTGAAGGGGGAAGTTACCAAACCCCTGTTGAATTAAGTAGTGATCAAAAAGCCCTTGGAAATGAAGATTTCCAAACCTCTCCTGGATTGTCCAGGGATCCAAGAATTCTTGAGGAGGGAAGTTACCAAACCTCTCATGAATTAACCAGAGATCCAAAAATCCTTGAGGGGGGAGATTTTCAAACATGCCTCGGACTGTCCGGTGATCCAGAAACCAATGGAGGGGGAAGTTACCAAACCTCTCTTGAATTTATAAGCAATTTTGAAATTATAAAAGGGGAAGAGCATCAAGCCCCCCCTAATGATTATAATGTAATAGAAAAGAGAAATTATCAAGCTTCCCTAATTCCCAGTAAAAGAACAAATAACGAATTAATATCACGATCTAATTGTTCTCGTTTAATAAAACCAAGAAACATTTCTTATTCCTTTCAAGAAAGAATAAAACCACCAAGAGTAGAAGTAACCGTCGAAAGAAATTTTAATCGTAATGGAAATTCTCACATTACGATCGAAGAATTCATAAATTACAATTTTAATATGGAAAATCCTCCAAATTCATATGAACCGTCGTCGGAAAATATTATGTTAATTAAAGATCAGTCACAAAGATTCCTTGAGAAATTACGAGATACAGAACCCCGCGAGTGCCTTACCATAACAGAAGTAATTGACGAACCACAAAAGGATAGATTAACAACAATTATTGAATCATTGCGCTTGGAACATTTAAATGCGCAAGAAAAAAATAGTATAATAAATCTTATAACCAATAGCCAAGATAGGTTTCACATTCCTGGAGAAATATTAACCGCAACTAATGTGCTGCAACATCAAATACCCACAACCGATGATCGACCTATTAACACACGGCAATATAGATTTCCACAAGTTCACAAAGAGGAAATCAATAGGCAGGTAGAAGAATTGTTAGAAGGAGGGATTGTGAAATCTTCACAGTCTCCATATAATACGCCTGTCTGGATCGTACCAAAAAAAGAAGACTCAAAGGGAAACAAACGGTGGAGAATGGTCTTGGATTTCCGAGCTCTGAATGAAAAAACAATTGGCGATGCCTATCCACTGCCTAATATTGTCGATATTCTTGACCAATTAGGCGGAGCACGATATTTTTCGGTGTGTGATCTAGCATCGGAATTCCACCAGATAAAGATGGATCCCGCCGACGGTCATAAAACGGCATTTTCAACACCATTCGGTCATTATGAATTCAATCGAATGCCTTTTGGACTAAAGAATGCTCCCGCCACGTTTCAAAGATTGATGGACATAGTATTATCAGGATTACAAGGTCGTGAATTATTTGTTTATATGGACGATATCGTAATATATGCCACTTCATTACAGGAACACGAAAGGAAATATAAATTATTAACAGATCGATTGCGCGAAGCTAATCTAAAATTGCAACCCGATAAATGTGAATTTTTGAAAAACGAAGTTACATACCTTGGACATGTAATCAGTAAAGATGGAGTAAAACCAGATCCAAAAAAATTAGAAGCTGTTAGATTATTTCCTAGACCAAAAACACCGAAAAACATTAAACAATTTTTGGGACTCGCAGGATATTATAGGCGATTTATTTCGAATTTTTCCAAATTAACTAAGCCGTTGACAAATTTATTAAAAAATGACACCCATTTCGAATGGACAGCCGCTCAGGAAGAATCATTCGAAGCATTAAAACGAAAGCTATGCGAAGAACCGGTATTGCAATATCCGGATTTTTCTAAACCATTTATTTTAACTACCGATGCATCCGGTATAGCAGTAGGAGGAATTCTTTCTCAGGGAGAAATAAACAAAGATCGACCGATAGCTTATGCGTCACGTACCTTGACCGACAACGAAGTAAAATACGATACATATGAAAAGGAAGCTTTGGCAATAATATATTGTGTCAAACACTTTCGACCGTATCTATACGGAAGGAAATTTACTCTAGTTACAGATCATAAGCCGCTATTATGGTTTAAAAACGCACAAGATGCAAACATGCGAATACTTCGTTGGAGATTAAAATTGGCAGAGTATGATTACGACGTAGTATATAAAGCGGGCAAAACGAATGTTAACGCCGATGCTTTGTCAAGAAATCCCGCGGAATACGGCGAGTCAAACTGCAATATAATAAATTATAACAAAACTCTCAACCCGAATAATTTAGAAGATGCAAAATTAATTTCTGAAATGCTAGAAGAAAGCGACGAGGAGGAAGACGAGAACTTTGAACTGTATTTATCAGATGACGAAAGGGTTGATGATCTATTACCTGAGGGCTACCAGTCCGACGGAAACAATGACTCAATACCATTTACACGTCGAGAGCAGAACGAATCGGCTAGCCAGCAAATCGAAGAAAGAGCATTAATTCATGACCCTCCTAATGGTAGTGGAATACAGACGCGTAGTCAAACGAGAAATAAAATTTTACAACAGGAAAGATTTTCTGAACATACGAATAGAGAAAATGAAGACGACATTATAGAAGTAGATGATAAAATTGACCCGCCAGATAAAAGGGAATATGGAAATAACAAAGAAACAGATGACGAAGATAACGAATCTGTCGAAGAAGACCAGAACCAAGCAGTAGATAAATTGCAAATAAGAACTTCTGATAAGAACAATGTAATTGAAGCACGTGATTTATTATTTCTACGAAAGGACAACATCACGTATTTTGTCGATATCAACGGACACCCGTTAGATTCAGGTTCACAAAAATTATTTGAAAGAAATGAAATTCCAAATTTAATTCCTCTTTCTATAGCCCAAGCAAAAGCCGTAAAATATAAAAAATATTACCATATTGCCCTACCAATCAGCGAAGGACAAAAAGAAGGACCGACGATGACCTTAAAACAGATCACAACAGTAATAAAAAATTTACAGAAAATTGTCAATAATCTAAACTTAGAAACATTAAGCATTGCAAAAACAAATTTTGTCAATAACGTACCATGGCATGATATTAAGCCAATATTGCGATCAGCATTTATTAACTCTACTACTAAATTAATTATATGTAATGGACTTATAAAATATCCGCCCAAAGATCTCCGTTTTAATATAATTGGCGAAATACATTGCTCGCCTACGGGAGGGCACCGAGGCGTTACGAAAACCTACCACCGAATTAAACACAAGTATTATTGGGAAAATTTGAAAGCAGACGTACAACAATATATACAACAATGCCTGCAATGTCAATTAAAAAAACTTGTTCGCGTAAAAACTAAACAGCCAATGGTTATTACTGATACGCCTGGAACTTCTTTTGATAAAGTAGCGATGGACATTGTCGGACCACTACCTAAGACCGAAAGAGGCAATGAATATATCCTAACGTTACAAGACCAATTAACAAAATATAGTATGGGTATACCCCTATTAAATCAGACTGCAGAAACAATAGCAGAAGCTTTCGTGGACAGATTTATCTGTGTGCTAGGCGCACCTAGAGCGATATTAACAGATCAAGGTAGAAACTTTATTAGCGATTTAATGAAAAAGGTGGCCAAAATATTTAAAATTCGCAAATTTCGAACAACAGCCTTTCACCCTCAGTCAAATGGATCTTTAGAAAGATCACATCACGCTCTAGGAGAATACTTAAAACAGTTTGCCACCGATCGACAGCAATGGGATAAATGGATCGGTTTGGCAATGTTTAATTATAATACCTGCGTACATGAAGCAACTAAACACACCCCGTATGAATTAGTGTTCGGAAAAATAGCAAGAGTCCCGTCTAATGAACTTTTACTTCCTGAGGATAGTCTAGCAACGTATGACGATTACCTAATAAATCTTGTCACGCAACTCCACTCCATTCAAACCAAAGCTCGTGAAAACGTAGTAGAAGCAAAAAACAGGTCAAAGGGATACTATGACAAAAAAGTAAACCCTCGAATCTTTAAGCCTGGAGACCAAGTGTTTTTGTTAAAGGGACCTAAGCCTGGCAAATTCGGAGATCAATATACAGGACCTCACGAAGTTTTGGAAATAATGAATAAAAATAATATAAAAATTAAAATAAAAAAGAACAGCCGAATAGTACACCCGAACCGGTTACGAATCTCTCATATTAAACTCACGAAAAACTAATATCTCGAACTTTCAGATGCATTCCAGACTAAAGAGACTAGTTTCAATATTAATATTAATAACGTGCCTGCAACATGTACAAGGACTGATAGGATATGATTGCGGATCGGCCTCTACGAATTTAACCACTTTATCCTTATTACATATCGAAGAATGCGATATTCCACCCCCGCGAGTTGACACCACTAAGACCTACGTACAATTACTACAACTCAATGACTTTAATACCATTAGAGTAAGACAATGTAAGATAGAGATTGACCGCACTATCAAGAAATGCGGGATGTTCTCTCATACAATAGAGGTACAAAATGGAAAATATTCTTATATAGAAGAAATTTCGCACGAGACGTGTCAACACATGCACTCATTCGGGAGCTACGAACTCTCGGGAACTCGTATCAATGGATTAAAACCTAATCAAACTACTTCCCGTCCGGTGATGTTGGCGGGGCATATCGATGAATATCATGTATGCTACGGAGCACCGTACTCGGATCCTTACGGAACTTGGACGGACGTCATCGCGCAAGCCACTGTAAAAATTACGTTACAGGATTACTTTGCTAGCGTTCGGCTAAATACAAATCGCGTCCAACTCAGATCAGGGATAACTTGCGAATTTAACGCCGGACGCTGTTTCGACATAGAGGGGGGTAACACATTTTGGGACCCCGCCCCCATTAATTCCTGCAAATCTGACTATAGCGTTTTATACGAAGGTCATGCAGATAAAATAATTGACAGCATAAGCACCTCACCCCGCACAGCATACTCAATAAACACAAAAGAAACTGTTTTTGCTCTAACCAGTATAAGTGAATATAAAGTATGTGGAATATATACGCTGAAACGAACAGAACACCCGAAGTTAATGATTTTCGAAACCTCCCCTACGGCTGAAGTTTTCAAGAGTTATGGTCGCTTAATTAATTTGGATATATTCACTTATATGAACTCGAAGTTTGTTTATGTGGAAAAGCACGTCCGCACGCAAGTCAACGAACTATACAGAAATATTTTACTACAGCAATGTAATCTCGAACGACGAATGATGCAAAACGCATTGGCTATTGCCGCACGGTCACCAGATATTTTTGCTTTTCATTTTATGAAAGGGCCTGGATATATGGCTTTACAAGCAGGAGAAGTAGTTCACATAATAAAATGCGTGCCCGTCGAGGTAAGACTAGCACAAACATCTAATTGCTATGAGCAACTGCCGGTATTATGGACGAACCAATCATATTTTTTAACCCCACAAACACACATACTGCTTCGACAAGGTACGCAAATTAATTGTAACTCATTTGCACCACCAATGTACCATCTGGGGGAAGCTTGGTATAAACTTGTGCCAAGACCGGTAGAAACACTGTCGCCGACGATTATGAAACCATTGACCAAACCTACCTGGAAATATATAAGTCCTGGAGCACTTGCAACCAGTGGCATATACTCACAAAGCGACTTAGAAGAACTTAAAGATCACATAATGTTCCCCGCCGAGCGACCGGCAGTACTCAACACAGTAGCAAGGGGAGTGATGGGACAGTCAACGCATTTATACGGCGGATCTATTTCAAATCTTCTCGATGAAGCTTCTATCGAAAGGGTCGCGGCCTCAGCATGGAATAAAATCTGGGGAAAATTCTTAATATTTGGAAACATTAGCGCCGGAATGATGGGAATCTACCTATTTATAAGAGCATTTAAATTACTATTAGATACACTCGTACACGGGTACGCCTTACATACAGTATACGGATGGTCTGTATACCTGCTGGGAGCTGTATGGGACTCTTTAACCCATCTTTTATTACTCTTGGCCAAAAAGAAACAGAAGAAAAATGAACCCTCGGCTCCGATGCCTGAAGAAAGGGATAATGAACGACAAGACAGCGAGAAAAATACAGTGGAAGCAGGACATACTTACCCGCTCCTCCCTACAAGAGAGACAGCAACCTATACACTCGAATTGAAAGATTAAAATTAAATAAAAAGGGGCAAATATAAATTAAAATTAATATTAATAGTGTTAATAATAATAATAAGAAGAAAATTACAGAATAAACAAATAAATAAATACACAAATAAAATTTATAAATTATCAATGCTATAATGATTTAACTCTTAACTCAACAACTTATTCAGTCACACGCTGCGACGTGTAGATACCCTATCACTTTTCACATGCTACGACATGTAGATTTATTTTTCTTGCAAAGAGGGTTTTAGACCCTATACTCTTATTGTAGCAGTACGCAAAATGAGACAGTATCAAACATACATTAAGATACATAAATCTCCCTGCTTTTAGAAATGGAAACTGAAATCAAACCCATCGACACCAACTACCTTACACGAAGCTCCCTGAAAGTGCGGGTCCTCAAGGTGGATTCTCCCACACTTATTTGGGTGCAAATTGAGCACGCAAAAGAGGGCCTTGAGGAGTTAATCGACGATCTATCGGGCCGAATGACAAGGAAGGGTAGATTTCTACGTCTTTGGCCCCATCACGCCTTTGTAGGAACATTTGTCGCAGTGCAGGAAAGAAAGAGATGGCAGAGAGGCGTCATCACAAAGATAGAGGAGGGAGAGCTGGCAACTGTCGCACTCCGAGACTGGGGACGTGTCGTGCGTCGGCGTATATTCGATCTGTATACGCTAGAAGAACGGTTTAGGGAAAAGAGATGGCAAGCCATCCCTTGCACCCTGGCGCACGTACAACCTGCCGGGACCGGGACCAGATGGTCACGTAAGGCCCGGGAAATGTCTCGATTGATTATGGAGAAACGGGAAGGATGGATGCGAATCCTCCAACCCATTGAAGATCACGCTGCAGTTATCTCGCTTGAACTCAAGCGAGAAACTGATGACGAGGAGCGCAGCATCAAGCAGCTTCTCATTCAACTCGGCTGTGCTCAGCACGCCGATGAAATCATCACCCCAGGAGTACCGGGAATATTATAATAAAAAAAAAAAATGTGTGTATTAATTATAAGATTAGTAACTAAGTAATATAAGGAAAAATTATATAAAAAAAAAAAACAAAAAAAAAAAAAAAAAAACACAATGTGTGTATTAATTATAGGGTTAGTAATTAAGTAATATAAGGAAAAATTGTAATCAAAGGTAGTTATAAGGGGAAGAGAATGCGTACACGTTATATTTTTTCTCTAAATCTAAGCAATGAGTAATAATTCTGAGATTGGGAGGCTAAGGAAGGAGGTTAAGGTTACTCACAAAAATAAAAGGGAGAGAAAATATATATATATATTATTTTTTTTTTATTATTAAAACATATTCATGTAGTTCCATTAGTTAAAACGTGCAAGCACGAATTATTTAACCTAACCTAACTTCGCCCAAACTCAGGAATTTTTCCTCCAATTTTGTAGACAATAATAAGTAAAAATAACACAACAAAAATGTCCCAATAATTAAAGATAAGTTAAGTATCAACTATAATTAAAACAACAAATAAAAGGTTACCATCTTCTTAAAACACTAAACCATGTCATTAATATAATAATTATGTTTGCAAAGAAATTCTTCCGCATATTCTTAAGATAGATCGTTATTTTAAACTAATTATAGTTCTTTAAGTAATAGAGTAAGTGACGCTCAAAACTATACAATAAAACTATTTGTAAAATAATGCGTGAGGAAGACCTTTTATTTTTTTTCTTCTAGAATATGTTAACATCCATCAAATCGTAAATGTAACACTCTAGTTAATAAAGTTAAAATTTAAGAATACCATAAATAAGATTTAATTAGTTACACCTTTATCACATTTTAAATTAGGATAAAATTTATTCCAACAAATGTAATTTTCTCCCACCGTGCTAAGAGGCCTTTTCCTGCCTGCACTTCTGCTTGAGTAATAAATAAGTAAAAAAAAAAAAAAAAAAAAAAAAAAATATATATATATATATATATAAATATATATATATATTATAATTATCGATAACCTTTATGTTTATCGTATCAAGAATAAATAAATCACCTAGGTGTTTAACTACGGAGATGATCCCGACGAAACTACTTCGTCTTTTCAGCAATAATAATTGCAACTATTCATAATCAAATAAGCAGTTGTTGTTCCTGCTCTCTCCAGAAAAATCCATTGTCACTTTATTAACCCACCCCCTGATCTAAACAAAATAAGTAGGCCTTTTGGACATGGTCTTTCAACCAGCCCTAAAAAAGAAACACACCCCTTTTTCTTCTGCTCTTTCATTGAGACAAAATATGTCACATTCTAAGGAGCTATGAATTTACGCACAAGTTGCGTTTATTATGTGTTGATGTAGACCAAAGGCTTGAAAATGCAGCGAGAATCTTTCACAAAAAAAAGGGGAGAAAAAAAAAAGGAAACCTTCTCAGGGGGCCAGCCAACGAAAAAAAAAAAAAAAAGAAAGCACGAGAGGAAGTACTTCAAATTAAAAAGGGATATAGTCGACACCTACGTGATTTTAGCGGTAATTTACTTTTATTAATCGTATGAATGAAAACGGAAGAAGTCTCTAAGCACACTACACTACAAAAAAAAAAACTAAGGCACGTCGCAACCTTGGTCTACTAGAGTAGAGTTAAGCTCATGATTATATAAGCATAAATAATCTTTTCGTATAAGTCTAACGAGAAGTAAAAACCGTATACTATTGCATGATGTCTGCAAATGTTGAGTTCATGCGCCCCCAACATTTGTCTAAGGCGGGGGGTGTTACGTCCGGTGGACTTAACGTTTTTCTTCTCGTTGTCCTTGTAAAGATAATAATTAAGTAAGAGAAATCGTATTCTAACGGTCGCCGAGAGCAAGAGATGTTTGCAGAGGATCGCTCTATCGTCACGCACAAGTTCGTGAGATATAGCGACAATTTAAAATTTTATTGTTTGAGGAATAATAAATACATCAAACAAATGCATAGTTCCCCATCTGTAAGCTATTTTGAGAGCGACCGTTAGATATAATTTAATTCCGTCGGGAAGTCTGGGGCAATGCCGAGTCTAGAAAAAAAAAAGGAAGAATAAATAATAACTTTATTACCGAACGTTACTCTGACAATGCCCTGGATCGGTACCCGACGCTAAGCAAAGAAAAAGGGAAATATTGAAATTCAATAAAAATTAAAATCTTCAAACAAGGAACCGCCGGAAACTATAAAAATTTATTATTCACAGCAAAAACGCTGTCCGCGCTCAATCAATAAAAGTATATTCTCACTAAAATCCTACAGGAAGACCCTTTTTTTTTTGCTTGCTTGTTTGTTTAAGCGACCTAAAGATAAGAGGAGTAAAAATTATAAACATCCCTCTCCTACACTCAAAACCGAAACCAAATCGGGCGGAGACGAGAAGAGATGAGCCAATAGCTGATCGTCTCTACAAAATAATAATTTCGCGAGTTCCCAGTAGACAAGCTCCAAATTTGGTGGTTTTGAAAGGGCCCACCAATCCAAGAATGCCACCGCCTACACCTCAACCCTTCCCTTCGGGAAATTGAGTATAAAATCACGATCCCAAAGACCGCGAGCAGCTTTTTCCGCTTTTAACTTTCGATTGAGTGCGAGTCCGAGAATTTTCGTCGCGTAAAACTGTGAACTAAGATTTTTCGCGATTGGTTGAGTGTGAGTCGGAACGAAACTAAGTGCCGAACAAAAAGAACGTTCCGCAAGTGAAGTGAGTGCACTTGTGTACTCCAGTGAGGCCTATCACTCACCTGTTCCACAAGCCCTGACGGACTGACTTGTTCCGAGCAACAGACAACCACCCGAGTACCCTGACACCGGGATTTTGGATTACCTCAGAGGAAACATTTCAACAAGTAGTAAGTCTCTAGACACAAAATTTTTACTAGATCCCGATTTTTGCTATATAAAGTCAACCTTAAAATTGTAGTGGACAATAGTTTCTTCCACCGCAATCGGTCGAACTTAAAAAGAAAACGGAGACGGGCGATCAGGCGGGCTCGCGCTTATCCGGACCCTTCCACCCTCACTTCGCGTTCAGAGGGCTGTTCATCTTCGGCGGGAAACGAAGAGTTCGACCCGGCCCTTCGAGAGTCCGACCGACTGACCCGGTGCGCGGATTCAGAGACGGTCATTCGAGAGTCCGACCGAGCGTTCCGGTGCGCGGATTCAGAGCCTGTTGCTCGAGAGTCCGGCCGGGCGTTCCGGTGCGCGGATTCAGAGGCCGTCGCTCGAGAGTCCGACCGACAGTTCCGGTGCGCGGATTCAGAGGCGGCCGTAGTCCAAACATCTGAAAATAGCGACCACAATATTCATAATTACCCCGCGGTCTCGGATTATAACAATAAGCAATTTTCTTCACCTCCTCCTCCCTCACCTCACTATTCCCCTATCAGTTCTCCAGAACCAGAGGAGGTTCCTCCGCCACCCTCACCCACACCATCCCTTGAGTTTATAGCCGAATTCCCCCTCCTACCTCCCCGTCCCAGGTATTACTATTACGACGGCACCCAAACTTCCTTGTTAGAAATTTTAGAACAGTTCCCTCTCAAATTAGATCCTTTTCTCCACCTTTTCCGAGACCTTACAATCAATCCGGAAGCAATTGATCCGGAAGTCCTCTTAGATATACTACCCGCCCTCGCTCCTAACGATCCTATCTTAGTATTCACACCTTACTTTTTCGATCCTGTTGGTATCCCCGCCGATTTTTTTTATAATTTCTTTCCCCCTTCATACGCTACAATAGAAGAATTACAATGACATATTAATCTCCTCCCGATTTAGGAAAGAAAAGATAATCGTATTAGCTTTTAGCCGACTTTAAAAATGATTTGTAATTATAATATCTAAATTATTATATTTAATTTCCAATTATGTTAGCGAGATTTTTGAATTATTATTATTATTATATTTAATTTTCAATTATGTTAGCCGATCTTTCAAATTATTTTAACTGATTTATACAAAATTATTATTATGTATGTTGCCCTATCCACTCAACTTATTAATCTGTCACCTTTTTTATTTTAATATTAAGTTTCTTATTTCTAATTATGTCAATCAGCATTAAAATTATTTCCGTATTCATACAAATCCACCCAATATTGTACCGGCAGAATTAATAGTATTTGTTTTATAAACATAAGTTCAGCGCTAATTTGAATGTACCAAAACGTCAAATAAATTCTTTATATGTAGTTTAAATAATTTTTGTTAAGTATTTAATTTCAAAAAACCACCCCCGGATCTCTAATCCCCGATCAAAGATTGCACCAGGTCCAATCCCGAGTTAAAGTGATTCAATTCACTGACTCAAAACTTGGACCACGAGCGCATGACACAGAAACAGGGTTATAACGGGCTTGAAAGAGCACGCTGACCCATATTCTGCGTTGTAAAAAGTGCGTTCGACCCTAGGCACCTACCCTCTCTTATTGTGTGCCTACGGAAATTCTATAAGTTGTTGCGTTCTTCCTTGCCTTACCTTCGTACCCGAAACAGACTAAATTTCTTAAGGCTGGACGTAACATCATCATGTGAAACGGAACACCCGACGAATGAGTCCCAGATGCGCATAGTAATAAACGGACACAGCAGACTGAGAGAAACGGACACAGTGCGAAACGAACACAGTGTGAAACGGACACAGTGCGAAATGGACACAATGCGAAATGGACACAGTTGCAAACCCATGTGGTGCAGAGAATGCTTTGCGCGCGCGCGCATACACACACACACACACACACACACACACACACGCGCGCGCGCGCGCGAGAGGGTGCAATGGGGGCCTCCGGCCTCCCTTCCCGCATCCACCACAAACCCGTGTGGTAAGTCCGTTTGTTACTGTGTCCGTTTCACTCAGCCTGCTGTGTCCGTTTATTACTGTGCGCATCTGGAACGCTTCCCGCCCAATGAAGGACCAATTAAAGGAGAAAAGAGAGGCACAGAATAGTTCAGAGTTGAAGTTAGAGTAATGACGGTTAGTGAAAGTGCGAGGAGATACGCGATGAACAAAGAGCTCGAAGTGACCTCAATCAAGTCGTGCATCGAGAGGAAGGAGAGAGAAAACTGGCGATGAGACAGGAATAGGAATTGATCACTGAGGAAACAATGATCAATGCAGATATGAGAAAAGGACGATGGGTATCCATGATGGTACCTATGATGGGTATTGCCATAGGAAACAATGAACAGACGGTTGCTAAAGTAGAATTCGAGTAGATGTTCAAAGTCATAAGTGGAACGACTAAGGTCAGAATTGAAGTCTCCAATAATAATAGCTGCGGTAAAGGAGAGATGTAGCCTTTTCTAATCGGCCTGAAACAATAAAAAGTGCCCCAGTTTTGGAGGGCGATAAATAATCGCAAGCAGGAAAAGTCGACCTTTCAGTAGAGAGATCCGCAAAAATATATACTCAGGCTAAGTAGAATAATGCACGGGCGAGGAAGCGAGAATGGCAACCCCTATGTCGTCGCGAACGAACAATCCAACGCACCCTCCCCCCTCCACCACCCTGTCGAGTTTTACAAGTCGAAAAGCCCGGTAAGTGAACAAACCTATTGATAGATAATGCGATAGACCAAGCAATAGATTCCACAAAAACCAACAAATATCCAGCTCGAAAAATTGCAAAAAAATGCCTCAAAAAAAGTCAGAGTGGTACTCACGACGAAGGGAGGATGTCAAGAAAGAATGTCCTTGACTTGCTATCTAGAAGAAAAAAAGAGAGAGGGGGAGAGAGAGAGGGAGAGGGGTGAGAGAGAGAGAGAGGGGAGGGGGGAGAGAGAGGGAGAGGGGGGGAGAGATGCTCGAAGTTCGATTCGAGTCGAAGGGATTCGATTAGAGTCCTTGGTTGTTAAAGAAGAGGAAGGAGAGACTCAATTACAGTCTTCGTTTGTTGAAAATAGGAGGAAATTATTTATAAATAGGAGCGCGTCTTTTAAAGAATTAAGAACGGAAAGGAATAAATAAAAAAAAAAAGATTTCTGTAATCGTAAGACTTACTCATTACTGATTTACAAATCTGTCTAAATTGAGTAGATTTCTTGACCGGATAAGACGGCACTAAACTTTATTCACGCACTAATTCTGCCTAATTATACTGAGGAATGGAAACTCAGATTGATGCCGAGGTTGAGACTATTTCTGTCATTTTTTAATTTCTACTTCCATGTAGCTATTGCTACATTTTCTTACTATTGGCTCTACTGTTTTCCTACACTTCAACTATACTAATGCTATTATAGTACACTAAGGCTGGTATACTAATATAATGTTATATTACACTGCTGCCATACTAATGTTACTAATATTAATGATATTATTATCCTACTATAAACTTCTATATACTACTGCTGGTCTTAAGAATTTAATATTTATCTATCTAGGAAGGATTAAGATGTAAGTGGTTCAAAGATTTTTATTAATAGGACTCTTTACAATTACAACAGGATTATGCAATGTGTGAATCCTAGGTTTTCCTATTAGAGGAATTATTCTTTTTTGATCAATCATACGTTGAGTAATTTCTCGGAAGTCTCCCTGTCTCCTTCGACATTCCTTTAATTTCATCAAAAGAATCCAACCTATCGCGTTGGTCTACCTTCCTTTTAAGCTTAAAAAGATAACAAATTCTTTATCGTCCTAGACGTGCTACGGTATAGTTTGCAGATGAAGGAAACGGTCATTTATTTTTTACTAATGTTTGGATTCTTTATTACTCATTTTTTAAGAGAAAACGTAAAACCTTGCTACAAACATAAGTTCGTCTTTGTATTTTTACGGTCAGAATTTGTTTGTTGACTCGATATTCAAAAGGAGTCGAAATTATCAACTTGATCGTTTCGTTCATCCATGTTTATCGTCACAATTCTAACAGATTAATCCTAGGCGCATGAAAAAATTATCGGAGATTTCCTTGAAACGGAATTTCTTTTGTAATCTTATTTAATCTTTGACGAAGGGAAATCGTGGAATCCGCTGGACGTAACAATATTTTGTATCTGGTTTTATTAAATTTCGTCAAATTCCTCGGTTCATCGGTTTTTAGATTAAAAAAAAAAATTTTGTATTCTGCAGAACACTATAACAATAATCTACATAAATTTTAGACACCGGTTGATGGACAAAAATCGTCACTTTTTACTGGCTCTCTCTTTTAATTAGTTACCACTTTTCAAAAGGCAATGACAAATCATCAAAAGTATTTTTTGTTAAGATAATCATCATGGAACATGAAAGCACTTAAGTGGAAACTACGATTTTTAATTATAAAAGATCAACTTGAGAGACAGATGATACATATAAGTTTATATTATCTAATATCCAACTTGCTAGTCCTTAAATCTTTTATTAAATTAATTATTATTAATTAAAATTTAACAAAGATGAATTGTTAACTACTAAATAAAATGCTATTAATTTATATTTCAACAACTATAAATATCTCCATGTATTTTTTGCTAATTTTTGAATATTTTTTATAATTGTAGCTTAAATCACAGGACCACAAGACTTTTTCTATTTAGAAGAATCAAAGGAGGTCCTTTATATAAATCTTGGGATGCTGAACTCAAATCTGTTACCCGTTTTGCTCTAACACTTCAGGTTTTTTTTGTAAATCACAAAAATATGTGATTCATATATGACACATTAACCCATTAATGCTTAAGGCTAAACCAACGGCAAAAGTAACTATTGAAACGTTTATTTTAGGTCAAAAAAACATTTTAGGCGTGAAAATTTTTTTAATTTGTTTATAACAAAATTTGTTTAAACAAATTACAAAAATCGATTTTTTTAGAAAAACTAATAGCGCCATTTAATTGTATGGCAAAAATTACATGGAAATCATATATTACGTTGCCAAAAATGTTTTTTATTCTTCTGAACAATTTATCTCTGTATCTGTTACTGCCCATGGCTAGACCAATCGGAAAAGAAACTATTGATTTCCATGAAATTTTTCTACAATTGAATTGCGTTATTAGTTTTTTTCAAAAAATCAATTTCCATAAGGTATTTAAACAAATTTTATTACAAATAAATAAAAAAAATTTTTTCACGCCTAAAATGTTCTTTTGACCTAAAGTAAAGCTTCCAATAGTTACTTTTCCGATCCTCCCGTTGGTCAAGTCATAGGCATTAATGGGGTAATGTATAAATCACATTTTTTCGTAATTTACAAAAAAACCTGACGGAGCAAAACGGGCAACAGATTCCAGTTCAACACTTCGAAATCTATATAGAGCACCTTTGGTTTTTGTAAATAAAAAAAAAATTGTGGTCCTGTGTTATGAATTGGTCTGCTAATTAAATTTTATTAATTGAATTTCTTGCATTCCGAATTTATATTATTATGTATCAATGTATATAAAAATTACATATACTAACTTTCGAGTAACATTTCACGCAGACGGTCCTCTTGCATAAACGACAACGTTGTCCCCAAGGGCCCAGTAGACCAAAACGTGTTTTCAAACATAGAAAACAAACGCGCCTTTTCTCCACATCCTCTTTTACGCGCCCTTCTACAGGAAGGGACTCTAATTCAGCTTTCGTAAGCACACTACGAATATGTACAATCTCGTCCAACGTTAACGATAGCCTCTCATCCAATAGCATATCTCCTAACGTCGTTTTCTACGAAATATGATTACATTTAAATACATTTATACATGTTATATAATACACACACAATATTTTTATACTATTAAAAAAAAGAAAACACTTTTCTTTTATTTTGAGTGATTGTTTATTACTGTGTGATTTTTTGACCAAGTTATTGAGATTTTAAGAAAAAAATGGTTATTTTGACTTTCATCGCTTGTTACTCGTAAACAGATCAACGCTCGGCAAAAAAGCATTGAAAAACTGAAAGTTTGCACTTTCGAATGCTAATATTAATTTTTTCATAGAATAATTGCACATAAACGCCAAGTACATAAACGCATGTTTTCAAAAATGAATTTGAGATCAATACAATTAGCCAAGTACATTTTTGCGTTTACGTACTTGGTGTGTCTTTTTTACCTTTTTAAGGTTTTTTTATGGGATTTTACTTCTTTTTGTAAAAATTAAAGAATTATTTCTTTTTTTAATTACATTAAGTTTCATTATACGTACTTTTGAATGAGTTAATTTTATATGTAAGTATGTATCCCTTTCTAAAATAGCCGTGCATCATTCTTATGAAATTTTTGGAAAGTTACAACTTTTTAACGAAGTACAAGCGAAGGTCAAAACATGTTCAAGGTCACTCAAAGTCATGACTTTGATATATCAAGATCAAAGCAATTGGAGATAGCGCTCCTTTACACTAAATAATTACCCAATATTTTTGCAAAAATCAAGATATTAATTTTTCTTTTTAACTATGTCAGTTAAGGGCATTCTAAAAATCACTTTAAAATTACAAAATCATAAAAAAATATTTACAATGCTCCCTAAATAAACCTAAAATTTTATAATCTTTTTTTAAATTTAGAATTGATGTTATAATATTTTTATTTTCTATAAGCTAATAAATTAATTTATTCCCTGATTTTCCAGTTTTTCTAAATCGCTAACTCTGGTAATTTATTTAAAAAAAAAGAACTATATATACGTGGCTATATATACTTTTACCTTATCAATATCGTTTTCCCACTCATCGTCCTGGGTCTTATCGTTTTTACTATCGTGTGCAATTGTATTTGCCCGTCGCGGTTGTCTTGGCGTTCGTGGATGCGGACTACAATTTGGACTAGGATTCAGGCTAATGTTGGGACTTGGACCTTGGCTCAATATCGAGTCTGCGAGACCAGCATGCTGTCGACTTTGCGGCCTTGATTGTGGCAGCGACGTCGTTCCCGTGAGCGACGTTAGCGGTATAATGCATTTTGTGGCGTGTCGCTTCGCAGACGCTCTCCGGGAAGGACATTGCGTCGCTAGGTCATAAGCTACAATCAAATAAAGATTTTTTTTTTTAAATAGATCAAAATCAAAGTATAAAGCATTGTATTAAAACAAACACAGATATTAAAAAGAAAACTAATTTAAAAATATAGAAAGAATATATATTCGACAATTAAATGTATTCGACATTCAATAAATAAATAAAGAGGAAGAATAAATAAAGAGGGAAAAAAAATAATAAGATAAAAATTCAAACATTATTTATAACAATTACATTCTAATTGAGCGTCACAGAACCGGTGGTACTCGTTCCTGGTTAAACGAAGTCCACCAGTTTTTCGCCAAGGATTTGCAGATTCCTCGTCTTCTTCCTCAAACCTTGCCGCCGCAAAATTCTCTTCGTTATAATCATCAACATCATCATCGTCATCATCTTCAGCATCCAACTATTTGTAAAATAATATAAATACATATTAATAGTAAAATATAACAAAGTTTAAAAAAATTTAACGAAATATAAACTAAGAATTGTTTTCTATTACTAAACATTTCGTTTTTAATTTTTCACATTAAAATAAAATAATTTCTGAAAATACAACTACTTTTCTTCTAAAAACAATTAAATTTTACAAATATTTAACATAATTATCAATATTTCTTAAAAATTATATTATATAAAAAAATATTTCAGATAAAAGTTGTAATAAGTAGTATTTTAAGTAAAAATATCGATAATTAATTTCTCCTTTTAGAACTAATAACCAACTAAATACTTTCTTGTTTCGATAACATTATATGATTGAAGCAAAAAAATTAGTTATCGTTATTAATTACTAATTCTAAAAATCATCTCGTTATTGTTATTGTTATTTGAAAGTAATAATGACCTTTTTTCTTGTTAAAATGAAATTTTTAACATAAGTAAATTAATTTTATATAATTAAGTAATTTTTTGTTTTGGTCTTAAAAATTTAAATTAATAAATAATAATACATAAAATAAAATAATTGAAATTGTACTAATAAATAATATCGTTTTTATTAATAAAACATTAAAATTAAAAAAAAAACATGAGAAAAATTAATTGTATGTTTAATTAAATCTTATTAATGCTAAAATAAGATCAAATAAAATATACCATTTTTCTCATCTTTTTTTGTTAAAATGTTAATGTTTTATTAATGAAAGCAATATTATTTATTAATTAAAACTTTCAAAACCAAAAAGATTTTAAAATGCTCAAAATGCAGATAAAAAATTTTGGTTTTTATTAAATTTATAAATAAAACAAAAATTTTTACTCATTAAACGCACGCACGCACACACAGGTGCAAGGGGGTCTCGGTCACCCCTCCCGCAACCGCCCTGTCAGTAAGAGTGCCTTGGACAGAAATGCGCAAAAGTACGATGTGATGTTTGTTGAGAAATAACTACGTCAGTTAAATCGTAATTTACAATCAACAAAGTACGCACCGTACTTTTACGCACTTCTGCCCAGAGCATCCCTACCGACGGGATAAGTGCGGGAGAAAGGTCGGAGACCCCTCTTGCATCGTGCGTGTGTGGGTGTGGGGGGGGGGGCACAGCGTGTGTCATATCGTATTTATTAAACTTTTTTTGTTAATAAGTTTCTGTTAATAAGTGTGTATCTCAAAAACTGAGGCCAAGCGGCGGTAACACGTATAGAGAAAAGTTGTTCAGAATAATAATTTTGACAACATATTTAAGGTCATCAAAATCAGTAAGAAATCGCTAATGTAAATTACCACTAATTTTACAATTACTAAAAAAGTACCGTTGTTACGAATCTATTACTGAAAAAAGTAATTGTAACGATAACAACGTTACAACCCATACAGCGCTGAAAATTTCTTATTTTTCTTGAATATTTTTATATATTTTCAACGTTTACCTATTAAAATCTAAAATATATTAGAAGTTGTGACGTATCAGTTTCGCTGCGGCGTCGCAGCATCCCTCCGCCGTCACAAGGCCCGAGCTCGCGCTAGCGAGAACGGCCGAGAGGTGCAGAGAGCGTATCGCGATCCTCGGTGGGCCACATTGGCGATATCATTTGCGAATTCTAATTATATTTCTTTTTATTTGTATTTTGCGTATCGGGCGCTTCACTCGGCGACAACACTGAGGAACATCGCACACGACTAAGAATTCAGCTTGGCGGAGCAGCGGAAAATAGAGGACAGGGCCGAGGCATAAGACAATTACCGCGAAGGCATGGGGGAGCCGCGGGGCAAGCGGCACGGCCAAAAATGAGGCGTCGCAGCGGAAAGGCCGACGAGGCCAGCAGCAACGAAGGACCCTTCAGTTATAACCAGCTTCTCGTATCGGCCCCGGGGAGATTAGACCAATCGGAAGGTCGCCTGCAAGGGAGGAGGATCAAGGGCCCCGCAATCGAAGGACGCCTTGCGAAATTGGGTCGCGTACGTCATTGAGAGCGAGCTGTCGCGAAGCGCGGAACGCGTGACCCTTATTGGCTGATGCCCCGCACAGCCGAGTAGCGCACCCTCTGCGTAGAGAACACATCGACTTGCAATCGAACACCTCGCGTTTTGATCGCGCTCTCCTGCACCAGCTGTTCGAGATAGCCTATCGGCAGCCCGGCCGTCCTCGAGTTCCTGGCATAACGAGCGAAGGACGAACGTTTCGAGGTGGAGCGAGGGTCTTGGAGAGGACTTAGAGGGACAAGAAAGCCGGTGAGGTTGCCCGTAACGCGTGTATAATCTTGTAAAGCCACTCGCGAGTTGGCGGATCACGCTAGCGTTCTGGGAACAAGCTCTTTAGTGTAGTACATTGCGGGAGGGCGTACTTTTTAGTATTAGAACGAGCGATCGACTCCCATGCGCAACGGGCCGTCAAGGACTCGTGGAGGTTAAGATTCTCGTATCTTAGAGTTACGTGTGTGAAGCGCGCTCGCCGAAGATCGTGGCTCTGGATCGTAGCGAGAGGAGCCTTCTTTCGCGGGAGAAGGCCGGTAGCGCAACCGCCAAACCGTTGCACGCGCGAGGTGCGTGTTAGCCGGATCGCGTGCCCAGGTAGCAAGGTGTCGTCTAATTGACGGCATTTTTTGGTCATTTTATGACGAACCAGACGTCATAATGTCGAAATAAAATGACGTCTAAATGTCATATAAATATAACTGACGTACATTTGTCTCATCTTAACGACGTCATATATTGACGTCAAAAATACGTCATTATTTTCATATTATTGACGTCATTTTCAAGAAGCTAGTATCGTACATTTGACAGTATTTTATTGTTATTTTTATGACAAAACATAGGTTTTTAGATTACATTTAATAAAGACGACATTTTAACGTCACTTTTATGACTATCCCAGTTAGTAAAAGCCGTTATTTTGACGTTTTAAAAAATATTTCGGGTACATGTCCTATATATGCAGTACTTGCATTATGAAAATATCGAAATAACAATTATAATGTAAAAAAAAAAATTGACTTGTTTCTCAACAAGCATCGTGACTCACCACACCATAGTCACATTTGGAATTGCCTAACTTCCGCGGTCACCCATCCAACTCTGAACCGCCGTCGACGTTGCTTGACTTCGAAGATCGTACGCTACCTAGCACTTTGTGATGATCCGTGAACACTTGATGCTCATGAATACATATTTGTTATAGATCAGTTCAATAGATGTGAGAAACATGAAACTTGTAGTTAACTAATATTTTTAATAAATATAAATTTACAGTTTTTTTCATGATTTTTACATATGCGAAATAACATGTGGAATAACTTATAAAAATATGTTTTTGCTCTGTTGATAAAGCTAAATTATACCTCACACAGAACGCAATATTTATAAAATATTTATAATATTTATTTAAATATTTTATAAATATTTATCTAAATATTTTATAAATATTTTTGTGGTCTCAGATTTGACAAATCATAAAAATTAATCATAAATATTATAAAAATATTTATGAAATATTTATAAATATTTACAAAATATTACTTATACAAATCTTTATCTTTTATTTACCATAAATATTATATAAAATATGTAGTCTATATTTTAATATGTTGAATAAAGATTTTTTTCTTCGTATATATAAAATATGTATATAATATTTTGAAAAAATAAATATTAATAAATATTAATAATATTTATCATAAATATTATGTGCTGTCTGGGATGATTCTAAAATATTAATAGTATTAATTATATAAAATATTATATTAATTTTAATAATGTTGTTTATTAACCAATCATTAATGATTAATAATTATAAGTAGCAAAGTATCGTCCACCTCAATAATTCGTTATTTGAGGTCAAATCGTCAATTATTGCAAAGAATTATAGTTAACGTCAGTAATTAGTCACTAATAAAACCTTATTAATACGTCGTAAAATGATCAATTAACTGACGTTATTAATTAGTCAAGAATATGACGTCAGAAATACGTTGTAGGATGGATAAATGACTGACGTAATTAATAGGTCAAAAAATGACGTTACTATTACGTCTTAATTTGGTAACATAACGTCCGCAACCTTAAATGACGAATTATTGACGTCGTATTAACGTCACCTTGCTACCTGGGTGGTGTGCGCCGAGAATTCGCGTCGCGGTGCCTGCGATTGTGCGTGGGGCTCCTGCAAAATTTAGCGTCATTATAATCCTTGTTGATTGCGTTTCGTGGATGTCGCATCGTCCTTCTATAGTAATTTCGCGTTCCGTATATAGCGATCGTAGCATTCGCGTTTCCACGTTGCGTATCGTTTCGCGACTTATCGTCGTCGGCAGGATCCGCGTCTTTGTCTAACTGACTGTTATTTTCGCGCCTTTTCCTATTGTAAGTATTTCGTTTGCGCTTTCTAGCTAATTCGATTATTTTCGCGTTAATTTCTGTTTTCAAGCATTTCAATTATTCTCTCGCGAGTTCCGTCATTCACGAACTAAGCAAAACTTCTGTTATATTTTAATTTCCTTTCATTATCACTTATTTTTTGTTAATTTCCTTCTTCAGAATAAACATGCTGTTAATTTGTTTTACAAAGAGCGTATGTAATTTCTTGTATCGTTTTGTATGTCGTCTCGTGTAATTGAGCGTTCGCCTGTGGCATACCGTCCCGCCGCTCTACCGAAATTGGAGCGGCCGGCTAACTACCCTAACAGCACATGATATCCTACGTATCATCCCATTTTTATACTCAATGTACTGTGATCATCGTAGAATGTTGAGATCATCGTTATAATATCTTTTACACTTTTAGTATTATTCGATTTTCTTTCGCGCGCGTATAATCTCACGTTGTACTCAATGTACGGAAACGATACGTACGGCCTTTTACCGCGCACATACATTCTCAGGTTGTAGTTAACGTACAGAAACGATATGTACGCCTTTCTATCACGCACGTACATACTCAGATTTTACTCAAGATACGAAAACGGTACATATACTAACGATATTTGCATACGTCGAATCATTCCGTCTTTTTTCTACGGCCCCGCATATCGATATATATTAATTATATTGAAGCGTGATTGATATAAAGATAATTTTTCTTCTTTAACTTTTATTTCATAAAAAATAAAGTTAACAAAACAATTGTTACATAATATAAATTACGCGATATTTTTTAATATTTCGTACAACTTCGTAAAATTATTCTGATTAAGAGATTATTCTTGGTCGCAAAGCCGCATTCAGCAAAAGTATTATTCATGCTAAAAGATGTAAAACTATAATAATTAAAATGTTTTGTGTTAAATATCTTATTTGGTATATATACAATTTCCAAGTAGTGTCGCGAACGTGAAGTGATACGGTTAGCATATTCGTTTGAACTTATATATTTTTGAAGGTTACTGATACAATCAACCATTTTTGTTGTATTTGTTATTATTTTTGTGAGAATCCGGAACGTCTTGCGAATCTTATTATTATATTGGTAATTATGTCTTATAACATTAACAATACATAAAATTGCTTTCACAGGTGCTTGCTTGCTTTTGCAGTTCAATTTCTTTATATTATTTGGATTGGCCTGAAAGAGCCTGTGGGAGGGCACCCGAAAGATATTATATCCATATTCGTTTTTTAATGTGAAATCAACTGTAATCATCTGTCTTATAACATTAACAATACATAAAATTACTTTCAAAGGTGCTTGCTTTTACGGTTCAATTTTTTTATATTATTTGGATTGGCCGCTGGCTATTTGACATTCTATTGCTGGTTTTACGCTGTAGAAATTTACGTGACAGGTATGCTTTATTCAACACAACTTAAAATTAATTTAGTTAAAAGAAATATTAACTTGCATCCAACCCTGATATTGTTATAAATATATCCTATATACAATTATACAATCTTTATACAAACTTAATTAACATGCAAAATATTAAATTTTTAATTTTTAACTACTCAAAGTTAATTATAAACATTTTGTTATTTTTTATTTATTTTATGAAGTAATGCTTTTTTGAAATTAACTGTTAATTTATTTTAACTTTAATTTAACTTTTCACTAATTGTTAGTTTTTTCTCAAAATTATGAGAGTAGTGGACAACACAGTATTTCAAAGAATTTTGTGTAAATTTCTCTGATTTATTATCTACCGCAATAAAATATAAAATAATTCCGTTAAATTTTCTTAAAATTATAGTAAAATTTGAAATATCGTGTTGTTCCATTACCATGATTTTCAAAGTAAATTTTAAAAAATATTTTTGTGTAACTTTAAAAATTCTACTCTTATTATTACGCATTATTTTGTTATAGCTACAAAAGTATTGTTCATATTGATTGTCTTCTGGCTTTTTTGACGCTTTTTATTGTTCATATCGATTGTCTTCTGGCTTTTTAACTATCATTCTGGAAACCAATTCTTGAAAAGAGGATCTGTCTTGTGAAAGATCATTTCATTAATTCTGCCGCATTTGCTTAGTTGTACTTCATGTATTATATTCACATTGTAATAAAAACAAATTTATAATGTAAAATTGTCAAATTAATGGACGTGTTCAAAACTAACAGAGCGGTTAGCCTGCTCGCTGAGTGGTTGAAGATGTGATTGATTGAATCTATATGAAAAAATCAATCATATTTAATCGCTCGGCGAGCAGGCTAGCTGCTCTGTCATCTTGAACGCGCAATAACCCAATCTAATCCTAATCTATATATAAGCGCGCGCGCCCCACTGCGTAAATATGTGCGTGTATAAGTGATCGACTTAAGCCTTCCCGTTTTCATCCTTGAATCAATTTATAGACATTCGCGGGATCTTGGTGTTACTTTCGCGTTTGGATTTGACGCGACAAAAGTGCGTGTCTGGCGCCCAACATTCGTGATAAACCCCGTAGATCGCTCAGCGACAACTTAGGCGGTATTTGAGGAGACGTCCATCCTCCCTCCTTCTTTCGTACCGTTTTTGATCCGCGTCGCGATTCCGCACGACGAAACGCAAGGAAAACGCGTGACAAAGCATAGTAGAAAATTAGGAAATTATTATTACATTTATAAAAATAAAAACTTACACAATATTCTATCATCTAAATAGCATTATTTTTATTAAGTAACATTATTTTAGTTATTGTCAAAAGGAATAATATTAATGAATACATATATATAAATTTCCTAGCGTTAATATTTATAGCCAATTAATTGCACTTTGAGATTTATAATAGAACAGTAAATTGAACAATTTTTCAAACAAAAAAATAAAATTATCATGTATAATAATTTTATTTTTTTATTTGAAAAATTGTTTAATTTACTGTTCTATTATAAATCTCAAAAAGATTATAATCCTTGGTATAAATATTGCAATCCAAGCATTTAAATCTCACAAAACTATTTTAAAATGTTACAAATGTCTTCTTACATGAAGTTGCACTTATATTGGAACACCTGATACATATTTTTTAATATGAATATTTTCAGAATTTTTTATTATATTTTTGCAATATTACTGAAATATTTCGGCGTAATATTGATACTGCATGTTTCTGAAACGTCTCTGCAATATTACATTGCAACTCGTAATATTGTAACGTTGCAGCAATGTTGCTGAAAGCTTCTGTACTGTATGGGAAGTAACGTGTTATTTCGCGTTATTACAAAACAATATTATTTTGATTTTGGATATAGGTAGATATTATATCGTGTTAACATGATTATAGAGCTGTCAGAAATAAAGATCCGTATTTTTGTTGCGTATTTTTATAACACAGACACATAAAAAAGTTGTATGTCCGGCAGACTAGATTATAATATTTTTATGTTTTTAGGGTCGCTGAATCCGAATCCCAAGCCCGTTTTGGTCCATCAGGTGGTCAGGGTTCTTTCATAACCTCAAAAAATGACAATTACCCACATAAAAATTGGCATCCAGTGGATGTCCAATGGACGTCCATTAAATCTCCATAGAGCCATGGGACGTCTATGTCCATGGTGGAAGTCAGATGGAAGTCCATTAAAGGTCTAGTAAACTTCCTTAGCTCCATTGGAGGTTTACCTCCATGGTGGAAGTTAGATAGACGTCCATTAGGGCTCCAGTAAACTCCATGGCTCCATTGGATGTTTTCTTCCATGGTGGAAGTTAGATGGACGTCTGTTAGAGATCCACTAAACTTTCATAGCTCTATGGAACATTTACTTCCATAATGGAAGTTCGATAGACGTCCATTAGGTATCCATTAAACTTCCATAGCTGTATGGAACATTTACTTTCATGGTAGAAGTTACCCAGACAACACGCTTGTCAGAATGAAAACTTTAAGAGAATTTTTTTAAGAAAACATTTAGATATCTTGGAAATGATGTCCAAATGGTAACATTTATCAGAGACGTCTACTAAGGAGTGAGGCCCGATTGCGCACATAAGCAATTGGACACAGTAGTATTTCCCGATTGGACACGGACCCGATTAAACACGGACCCAAATGGACACAGACCCGATTGGACATAGAAATCAGACAACACTATAACATCCTGAATGAGAGATCCATTTAATATTAAAAAAAATTATCGTAAAAATGTTTTCAAAAATAATAGTTTGTCTACGATTACTGCGCACAAAAAAATTAACAAAATCTAAATTCATCATGTACTGAACAAAAACAGGATAATAAATGTACTATTCAATTTTTCTTAGAATATATGATCTATATAATTAAAACCATCTAATTAAACATTTGAACGCTTCAAAGTACTAATGCTAAATAGCAATTTCCATCAAATTATTAAGGTTATGGAAAAAGATAAATTTAACAATGAAATTAATATGTAAATAAATTAATGCTATTTATTTTTAATATGTTTTGCAAAATTTAATTGCTTTTATAAAAAATAATATAATTGCGTCAGTTTATAACATATAGGTATATGTAGACAATAACAAGTACCCATATCGATGAGTCAAATTGGCATAACAGATAGAGTACAAGGTTTGTAATCCTAAGATCCCGGGTTCAAAACCTACCAGAGGCAAGTAAGAATAAAATAAAATAATATAATTTTAATTTAATTAATTAATAAAAATTTGTCCTAAATTTAGTATGTACTGTTAATAAAAATAATTCAAAAAAAATAAAATTTTTATTTTAAATTTTTATTTTGTCAATCATCTATCATCACATAGGCTCCATGAAGCCTCTACTAATGATCCACGAAACGTTCGTCACTCATCCATCGAGGAACCGTGAAGCCTCTATTAATGATCCACACAACGTCCAATAGACCTCTTTGACGACCTCTATTGGACGTCTAATGGACGTCCACTGGAAGTTTAAACTTCCATGGTAGACGTCCATTAGACGTCTACTGGAGGTTTTATTTCTATGTGGGTAAAAAGACACTTTTCGGACTAAACTATCATAACGATTAAAATTATTAGGGAGAGAAAGTATTTTTATATTTTTGGGTTGCTGAATTTGATTCTTACATTAGACCCCGTTGAAAAAATGAGATGAAAATCTAGATGGTTATCCACATGTATGTGGATTCCCATGGACTTTAAATAATTTTGTATAAATGTTATCCATATGGAATCCATACAAACCATCTAAAATCCATGGTATAACATACATATGGATAACCATCTGGACTTCTATCTCATCTTTTCAACGGGGGATTTACCCCATGAAATTCGACTTTCAACAGAAATCAGTCATTATGTTTATTAAATGTAAACCAAGACAGTAGACTCCCAAATCCACATAACTCAGGGAAAGAAAGGAGAGAGAGATCTATTCAAGGCCTAAATCAAAACAGCATAAAAAGTTTAGAAAATCAGATTTTTTTCTGTAATAACGTACGTTTAGGAGTCTACTGTCTTCCCATACAGCACATGTAAATGCTTATAATCTTCGAAGGATATTGCAGCAGTACGTTGCGTAAATTCTGAGAACATTCGAGATACGTACTACTATTTACTGAGAACATACTAAGTACATTCTTATTTCCGCCTATTTCTGCTTCGTAGAATATACTAAGAATATTTTGCACTAAATATCAAGAATATCAGTACCCACTCGGCAAGTAATGTTGTTAAAATATTGTAATATTTGAAAATGGTACATAAATATTTCGTTAATATTTTAATTGTAACTTTGCATGTGAAATATTTTAAAAATAAATCTCCACCATATTTTTTTAATAATGCAAATGCAATATTTCTGAAATCTTTATTGCAATAATTACTGACATATTACCTTTTCAACACTTACAGTTTCCTCGAGATATATATATATATATATATATATATATATATATATATATATATATATATATATATATAGTAGATCTTATAATAATATTCTCAGTATATTATGTATGGTATATATATTTACAGTACGGTAATCAAAATAATAAAATTATTTCGTCATTTTTGGTGACGTTACATTTTTTGACGCTAAAAATAAACTTTAAATATTAAAAGATATTTAGATTGCAAAAGTAAATTTTAAGAATGTACGAGAAATAATATACTAATTTAGATATAACAGGTCTGTTGTTCTAATAATATACGAATAATGATATATTATAGTAGATATTATAAGAACATTCTCAGTACATTATATACAGTACGTATGTTCACAATATGAATATACTGGATATTCTAATGACATCGTGTGCTATGTGAGTTGGTTTACATTTTATGAATATGGTGGCTGATTCAGCAACCCAAATATAAGAATACTCTTTTTCCCGAAGTTTTAATCCTCAAGATTATACCCAGTGAACACATTTTATAGCGGCAATATAACATGGAAGTTACAAGTAATTTAACATTGTTATTCTTGTAATATGTAGGTGCTATATGACATGGAAATAACCTGTTACGTAATATTTGTTATACGCAAGTGATATAGCTGTTATACATTGTTTTGGCGTTACAATTATTCAACAAAAATTGTATAATCGTAACATAACACGTTCGTATCAATGTTATTACGGAACGATGCGTCGTCGTTGACTCAGAAATCAGACAACATTATAACATCCTGAATGATAGATCTATTTGATAATAAAAAAAATTATTATAAAGATAATGTTTTCAAAAATAACGGTTTGTCTATAATTACTGCGCACAAAAAATGCACAAAATCGAAATTCATCATGTGCTGAACAAAAACAGAATAATAAATGTATACTATTCAATTGTTCTTAGAATTACGATCTATATAGTTAACCATCTAATTAATCATTTGAACGCTTCAAAGATTAGTGCTAAATAGATATCGCAATTTCCATCAAATTATTAAGGTTATGGAAAAAGATAAATTTAACAATGAAATTAAAAGTAAATAAATTAATGCTATTTATTTTTAATGTTTTGCAAAATTTAATTGTTTTTATAAAAAATAATATAGTTGCGTCAGTTTATAACATATAAGTATATGTAGACAATAACAAGTATCCATATCGATGAGTCAAATTGGCGTAGAGTACAAGGTTCTTCATCCTAAGGTCCCGGGTTCAAACCTAGCAGCGGCAAATAAGAATAAAATAAAAAATTATATAATTTAAATTTAATTAATTAATAAAAATTTATTCTAAATGTAGTATGTGCTGTTGATAAAAATAATTTAAAAAAATGAAATTTTTATTTTATTTTATTTTTCTTTGTAACTGTTGTGTAACGGTTAAATAACATGTAATTATAACATGTTATATTGCTGAGTCGGAAATTGTAACTTACATGTAAGTTACGTGTAATTTCAGAGTAACGTAACCTGTTATATTCGGTTACATTGCTGTTACACTGCTGCTATATTACTGTGTTCACTGGGTAGTTTAGTCCAAAAAGTGTCTCTGTAGTCTTTATTTTTTAGGTTAGTAAAGAATCTTGACCTAATGGACCAAACGGGCTCTGATTCGGATTCGAATTCAGCAACCCCAAAAACATAAAGATATTATAGTCTAGTCCGCTAAACACACAACTTTTTTTTTGTGTGCTTGTATTATTTTTATGTCTATCTATATTTTTTTATTATTACCTATATCAAAATATTTTCTTATTACCCATATCAAAATATTCTCCAAAAAATATAATTTAATTTTTTCACGTGTTCTAAAAACTAAAAAAAATAAACAAAAGTTTTCAAATAATTTTTTAATCTTTTTTGAGGAGTTTAAAACATTTATATTAAAAAATATAAACGTAAATATTTTTTATTCATTGCATTAATCATATAATTGCCATTATTAAAATAAAAATTAGCCTCTTGTATTAAAAAAAAAAATTAAAATATAATATCAATATGAGTGATATATTCAAAGAAGTACAACAAAATATACAAAAACATGCGAGTCAATGCTCGTGAAGAGGTAGAAGAAAGTTATTTGATTGGTTAATGCTATATTATCATAGTTGCAAAAATTGGCCATACACATACATGTACGTACGCACATACACAGCTGGTATTATCATAACCTTAAACTTATAGACTGCGCATCTTACAGGCGCACACACGCTGACACAAGAGTGAGAGAGCAATACTTGGACTACAGCTCTCTCCCTCTCTGTCTACCTATATAGATTGTGATTAAGTGAGAATAAGCGAGCGAAGTAAGGGTAGAGTAAGATAAATTAAGCCACAAATTGCCTACTTTCTCTCTTCACTTGGTTTATTTCCACTTATTCACATTCTATATAATTCGAGTTAGACAAAGAGAGCTACACTCCAGGTACTGTTCTCTCACTCTTGTGTCAGCGTGCGTGCCGCTACAAGATGCACAGTTTACGAGTATAAATCTATGGGCATTATATAACCCATTGAATTCTATGTTTACCCCTATAACCATTTCTGCTGTGACAAATGTTGGCAACAGATTCTGTTGCCAAAAAGGCGACAAATGAGAAACATATCTTGTCATTGCAAACACTATTAGCAGATATTCAGCAAATATTTAGCAACGTCTGTCATCAGAATACATGACAAAATAATAGTGAACTGCGAGTAGATTTATTGAAAGTATTGATAACAGATTGACGACAAACACCAAAGTGAAAACAATGTCAGCAAATTGTCTGTAGAAATGCAACAACATTTGTGTGTCAAAGTACGCGACAGATTGATACCAGAAATGCAGCAGATCTGTCGAAATGTCAAATTGGCAATAAAAAGTGTGGCACCGTCGATAGGCGGCTTACTTTCTCGGGAGTAAAATGCAGTCAACTCGCTACATAAAGACCACTCGCAACGCGACTAAGGTAAGCAAAAATTATCTTCCTTCGCTGCACCTGCGGAGGAGTCCGATGTGACGGAAGACCGCCACATTATACTTTTATGATACAGAACTGGTAGTATTTTCATTTTTTGGGGAGTGAGATTTAACTACAAAGAAATTTAATGAAATTAATTGCACCTAGAATAGATGATATACCTGCGATATAAAGGGAAAAAATAGATAGGTCAATTGAGGCCCTCTTATAGGAAATATTAGATGCTAAGGAGAGGGTTGGGTAAATTATTTAATCTGTTTTTACTCCTGAATTAATAAATCTTTCCAGGAGATTGCTTACATCGATTCTCAAATAAAATTATAACTGTGATGAAAGAAGAAATGAAAAGATTCGACAAATCTGTCGCCAATCTGTCATCATTTATGAATACAGATCTGTTGCATATTTGGCGTAAATCTGCTGTGAGTTTACGTTGCAACATCTGTTCTCAATTTGCTGCGTGAATCTGTCATTGTATTGCTAGTGACAGGTCTGCTCTGGTGTTGCACCCAATTTGATATCAGGATTTGATAACAATTTTTGCTTGCAATTTGGGCGCACTCGAGGACACAGTAGGCCATGGTTTTGGCAACCTGATTCCGCAAGAAATTTTTAGCAGTCTGCTGACAATTTGGCAGCAAATGGTTAGCTGGGTACGTACGCGGGAATTATTTCCCGAACGGTAGCACAAAACAAAGGGCGAGTAATTATAAGCGACACGGACGTCGGCGGCTCCGATATCATTACTCAGCCCTGAAAAATGGTAGAGAGGAAGGTTCAATACGGGCGGTCAGGCGGATGGATTCGGGAAGGCGAGAGGACTATCGAGAACACACAATCATTTAAACAAGGAAAAGTAACAAAACAGTAGAGGACATTTTTGTTCATCTCGATTTCTTCTACCTGTTCATGAGCATTGATTAGCATGTTTTTAATTAGATTATTTGTAGATTCCATACGTTAATATCTCGATTATTGGTGGACATAACCCAAGACAATATTGGATTTTTATGTTCATCTCGGCCCCTTCTATCTCTTTATGAGCATTAGCCCACATGTTCAAGGACATCTTGTATATCTTTGAACATTTTTTGAAAAAACAAAAAGAAATAGAAAAGTTGTATTCCACTGTAATTATATATTTTTCTCTATTATACATTTAAGTTTTATTAAAAATTATAAAATATATAGTTTAGATTCGAACCCTGAGAAAAATTTTAACAATTTTCTGTTGCTTATCTTTTTGTTGCGTATGTTTTTCTCCAGCTTTTTTACAGAGAATTCAGAGAAAGGAAATTTTATAAATATTTATTAATATCAGACAATGTGAAAATATGAAAAATGGCATTTCGTACAAACTGTTTCATTTATTTAATTAAAAAATTCTATATTTTTAAAAAATCTATAAAAATTTATGAACATATTATATCTTTATCTTTTTTTGGAAAAAATGTAGTAATATATGTAATTTATATAATATATGTAATTTAATTATCTTTGAAATTTTGAGAAATTGAGATGGATAGAAATCAATCAAATTCAAAATAACATCTAAATAGATAATTAATAATTAATTCAATAATGTGATTATTTTTCTAATTCAAAATTTAAAAAATAATTTAAAAATTGTAATAAATCGTAAAAATTTTAATAAAATAACGACGTACAGTTAAAGTACGTCAAGAAATTACACAATGTATGTAACAAATATTATTTGAGCACCAAGATCGGCTTTGATTGTTTTTGCCTTTTTCTTGATTTAATAGTATTATATTTCACGATTGTATGATGAAAAAAATATGAAAGTGGACCTTCAAATCAAAATCGACAGGTATTACTTTCTTGATCCGCCTAGTAGCATCTAAATTTCTTCCAGATGGTTTTGGCAACAATTTGGGTTCATCAATATCTTCTCCGTTCTGTGTTATATCTGAAAAGATAAATTCATTCTAATGTAATAAATACAAATTTATACCGATTGCATTGAATTGCATTAAATCATTTATGCAATGAATTATGCAATGAGATGAAGAGATGCGTGATTTAGAAATAAAGAAAAAATTAAGTAAAGAGCAAAAAAAAATTTTTTTTATACATAAAAAATAACATGTAATATAATAGATAACAAATCATAAAAAATAAAATCAATTCAATAATTATAGAAAAATGATTAATCAATTATTTAAACATTTATTATTTAAAAAAACTGTTTATATCTTGACAACAACTTTATTTTAATCTTGCCTGACATAATTTCACTTTTAATTAATATTTCATTTGATTTGGCTCCAATCAAAAGTGCTTCCAAGCAATGGAACTTTATTTCTATATATTTTCAAAGACAAATACTTAAGGATATATGTACTGTAAAAAAAGTAATGTTATGTAAAAGTTATATAAAATTACATAAATAAAATGTGTAAAACTTGCACAAAGAGGACAAAAGACAATTTCATGTTAATAACAAAAAATTTTTATTTGATTAAAAATTTTTTGTTACTGACATAAAATCGCCCTTTGTTCTCTTTATTTTTGTGCAGATTTTGATTGCGTAAAAGAACTTTTAATTCTGTAAAGCCATTTCAAAGATATTTAATAATAAAAAATTTGGACTTTAAAAAAAAATATTATTTCTAGATATTTAATCTAATTTTACTTGTACAATATATATTGATCGTATGTGTTATCCTTAGGGGTACTTGTCTGATTTTGTACGCACACACGCATCGTAAATTTTATATATTAAAAGAATGCTAGAGTAGCAGACAAACTTGATTGAAGACGATAATGTAGAATCATGCATCATTAACGTACATCATTAACGAAATTTTAATTTTTTTGTTTTCCGTATAAAACCTAACTTACAAATTAATAGTAATACGTATATTTTAATTCTGGATAAGGATTTCCAAAAAAAAATTAATATTTTAATATGGTTTTTATATAAATTTTATCAAAAGTTTATTAAAAACTAATGAGTTTTGAATAAAAACTCATTTTTTATTAAAACCTTATAAAGATTTAATTTATATTATGTAGAAATCTTAATTAAGTTTTTAATTGGTACTATATTAAAATACATAGTTATAGGTAATTTTTAAAATTTACCCGAATTTAATCTTAATAAAATGTTTACATGCTCTTTATGTCTTAAAAAGATGCTAAAAAGCATATCAATAATGTAGAGTCATTCATTTATCCTTGTTCATAAAAATATTTGTTTCAAAATACAAGTTATGCAGCTTATACGTACAAATGAATGGTACACTGCAGTTTGGAATAGATTGAAGAATAAAACTATATTCGTCAAATTACGATTACAAGCTGTAAAAAAAGTTATTTATTTAAGCGCTTTTACTACAAATTTCTTAGTAAAAACGCTTAAATGAACAAAATTTGATCCAATAAATAACTTTTTTTACAACTTGTAATCGTAATTTGACAAATATAGTCTTATTCCTCAATATCTATTCCGAACTGCGGTGTACCATTCATTTGTACGTATAAGCTACATAACTTGTATTTTAAAGCGAATATTTTTAGAAACAAATAAATTAAAAAAATTTTTTGCATTTTTGGTCTTGATCTAATCGTCCTCGGGTTTATTTGTGTACGTAATTTAAACATGTAAAAGGATTTTCAATTCTGTAAATTCAATTCAAAACTAAATGGTTGAACAGAATGTCGGTAAAACAGACGACTTTAGAATGCCCTTAATAAGGCACTTGCTACCTTGACTAGTATTAATTAATTCATATAAGATTATAGTAAGAATTATTTAAAATTTACCCATAGAAAACCGTATATATAACTATATATATATCGCCATATATACAACCAGATATAATATATATATGATCGCATAAAAATCATATATAATGCATATATGACCCCTATTATATGAGCTATATATACATTATATATGATTTATATATGTAGCTACATGTGTTTACATATAATCATATACAATTAGATATAAATCCATTTTATAATTATAATCATATACAGTTATGTATAAATCATCTGCATCACACATTATATATGGTTATATATAAACATATAGTTGCATATATTGATCATATGTAACTCATATATGTTACATATGATCAATATATACAACTAAATATGTTTATACAGGGTGTTAATAAACCTTCGCATAATATTTATACCATCGTGTTGCCCACGAAAATCGAAGACGAAAAGCTCTCTAAATTTTTTCGATTCCGTGAGTACAGTTCTTATAATTATTGTCGGAAAATAGTGAAATATTGCCAATGTACGCACGGCTATAACGGAAACACGAGCGCGGTGGGAAACAAGACGATCATCGTCGCTCGCCGCGAGGCGAGGAGAGCGCAAACAAAATTCATTGCTATTCACAACGTTGTTCGTAGCGATAAGCGATGGGGACTAAGAATGGTCGACGATAGCTCATAACTAAAATTTTTCACATAAATTTTTAAACTGTACTACATAAATTGCGAAGCTAAAAAAATTAAAAGTTGATTGAAAACATTAAGAGAATCATTTCATAGTATTTTTATTGATATACTTGAATTTTAAATTAATGAAAGCGAATAATTCGTTGGAAATCCACTACAGTTTACGCTCTTTCGTAATTTTGCAAGCTTATCAGAACTGTATATAAAATTAATATAGCTCAATTCCTTTCCTCCCTTTGCTAGCAAGCCGCGGGGTAGAGCGTGCTCTGCATCCGCCAAGAGCTCTCGGCTACTAGCTACCATCTTCGCCTTAAAATCCTCACGGCCCGGTAACCAGCACGGAGTGTTCACCGTCTCCCTCCAAGCTTTCGGGGCCGACGCCGTTCCCCGAAACCTATCAACCTACCAACGCTCCGCGGAATTGCCGAAGCAATTCGGGGAAAAACTCGGGAACGCGAGACACCCGCTCCCGCGCCCGCCAGTCATCAAACTCCGAGCATCGAATTCGAGGCGCGTACCGCTCGCCGCACCGCGCGCTCCGCGGACACCGAGCCAAACAGCTGATCGGCCGACCGTCACACACGCTGTCGCTAACTATTGTAAGTAAATACCGTTGTACATATCGCGAAGCCAGATCATTGTATACTCGTCGCACCGTTGTAAATAATCGCGAAATCAATGTAACATAATCCCACCAAACACCAAGTTACATGTAACGTGCCTGTTAGTTATAATCTTTATTCAACATTTTAAATATAGACTAAATATTTTATATAATATTTATGGTAAATTATGGTAAATAAAAGATAAAGATTTGTATAAGTAATATTTTGTAAATATTTATAAATATTTCATAAATATTTTTATAATATTTATGATAAATCTTTATGATTTGTCAAATCTAAGACCACAAAAATATTTATAAAATATTTGGATTAATATTTATAAAATATTTGGATAAATATTTATAAAATATTTAAATAAATATTATAAATATTTTATAAATATTGCGTTCTGTCTGAGGTATAATTTAGCTTTATCAAAAGAACAGAGCAAAAACATATTTTTATAAATTATTCCACATGTTATTTCGCATATGTAAAAATTAAAAAAAAAAAAAAAACTAAATTTATATTTATTTATAAAAATATTAGTTAACTACAAGTTTCATGTTTCTCGCATCTATTGAACTAATCTGTAACAAATCATGTATTCATGAGCATTAAGTGTTCATGAATCGTCACAAAGTGCTAGGTAGCGTACGATCTTCGAAGTCAAGCAACGCCGACGGCGGTTCAGAGTTGGATGGGTGACCGCGGAAGTTAGGCAATTCCAAATGTGACTATGGTGTGGTGGGTCACGATGTTTGTGGAGAAACAACGTAAATTTTTTTTTTTTTACATTATAATTATGTTATTTCGATATTTTCATAATGCAAGTACTGCACATATAGGACATGTATTCCGAAATATTTTCTAAAACGTCAAAATAACGGCTTTTACTACCTGGGATAGTCATAAAAATGACGTTAAAATGTCGTCTTTATTAAATGTAATCTAAAAACCTATGTTTTGTCATAAAAATAACAATAAAATACCGTCAAATGTACGATACTAGCTTCTTGAAAATGACGTCAATAATATGAAAATAATGACGTAATTTTGACGTCAATATATGACATCGTTAAGATGAGACAAATGTCAATTTTACGACATTTAGACGTCATTTTATCTCGACATTATGACGTCTGGTTCGTCATAAAATGACCAAAAAATGTCGTCAATTAGACGACACCTTGCTACCTGAGATATAATTCGTATATAATTTATATATAGGGGTCATATATAATTTGTATAATTCATAGAGATCATATATAATTCGTAAATAATTCATATATAGGAGTCACATATAATTCATATTTAATTCATATATAAGATCACGTATACATTATATATAATTTATATACCAGGTGAAATGTAACCGGAAGCCATCCCGTAATAGAAAGATAGACGGAATCGAGATGAACATAAAAGTTCAATATTGTCTTGGGTTAGGTCCACCAATAATCAAGATATTAACGTATAAAATCGGCAAATAATTAAATTAATTTTTATCGTAATTGTGAACAGTAATTTAACGAAAGCTTATCATACATTCACGATAAATTTTTCTTCCGTGTTACGGCTTGAGCGGATCGAGTTTTCCTCTCGGTGCGCTCTCATTCGCATAATTTGAAAAATTAATACCTCAATTATTGGTAAACCTAACCCAAAACCTAACGTAACTCAAGACCTAACCAAAGATAATATTGGACTTTTATGTTCATCTCGATCCCTTTTATCTTTCTATTACGGGATGGCTTCCGATTACATTTCACCCTGTATATAATAAATATATATTATATATATGCAGTTGTGTGTGTGTGTGTGTGTGTGTGTGTGTGCGTGCGTGCGTGCGTGCGTGCGTGCGTGCGCGCGCGCGCGTGTGTATTATATAAACAAATCATATCTGATTGTATATATGTATAATGGAGGCATTAGGTATTCCCCAAATATTCTCAAAATGTTTCTATTATTTCAAAAATATATTCTATAGATATTCGTATTCCTTCCCAGAATATTCATAGAATATTGTTACGAGCGTCGCCCGGTATACTCCGCGACTGCGACTCAGCTGTTCTGAAGCCGATCGATTGATTTTCCCGAGAGCGTTGTCAGTTGTCACGCTCTTGGCAACGCTTTTCAACGAAGAGTCTAATCTCGAGCCTTGTCGGACGCGTTCTTTCTGTAATTGCTCGGAATAAAGCTGCCTGATTTTAAAATTCTTAAATGTCTCTTTCATTTCCGCGGGTTCGCGCGTAACAATATCATAGGAATCATCAAATATTCTTTCTTAAGTTCCGCTTTTACATGTGTATGTGTGTGTAAGTATGCATCATGTTTTATAGGTTATATATATATATATGATACACATAAATGGAAAAAAACCGAATCTTGCTGTGAACTTAACGAATACTACGATGTGTAAAGAATCCCTGGTCTTTGAATCACTCACTTTGCAAACACGGTCGATCTTTTCTACAGATTCTATAAAACAAGCAAACAATCCAGATAGCACAGGACGTCCTCAGGATCATCCTGAATATGTCCCGGGATGTCCTGGGATCTTGTCAAGATATAATAGTTGTATTATTGTAAATATTTTATATAAATAATTTATGCATAAATTTGACTTCTAAAGTTAGTTTAGAATGTTAGATTCTGTAATAGTATTAATATAAATTAAAATTTTACTCATGTCTTGAGGACATCCTTGGGATGTCCTGAGGATATATGTATTCTAGCTGAAAACGTTATTCTTAAAATATTGTATAAAGAGTTTCATTAGCTACAAAATGTCTGAAGATAAACTTAAATATAATGACTGTATAAATACCAGACATTTTAGATAGCACAGAATGTTCTAAGAATATGATATCCTGAAAGTCCTCGGGACATCCTAAGACAGTCCTCAGGACATCTTAAAATAGTATTCAGGGACATTTTGGACGTATAATAATTTTTAAAAAAGACGGGTAAATTAATTAAACTAAAGCAAGTGAGAAATCTTTGAATATCGTACGCATAGTGGAAAAATATAAGGTGTGCTTATACGCATATGCTTTTTAACAGCCAATGAAAAGTTGCTTCCAGATATCGCCATCTTGCCGCGGTATTTTCAATTTGTTATATCATAATAGTACCTTAATATCATCCAGACCAGAGTATTCAGACTCCAATTCTCAATAATTCGGAAAAAGGACTTATTCTAATTAATTACAAATTATTAAAGATGAAAATAATTAAAGGTGATAGTTGGGATAAAAATAAAAAGACTAACTTTTTCATAATAGAGCCTGAACACAATGCCAGACAACAGGCAATAGGAACAGAAATAATGAAAGAGAGAAAGGATCTCTTTTCTCTTTCTCTCTTTCTTTAAAATGGCCGCATCTGGAATCTGCGCAGAACCGTACCGAAATTCGTCTTGAGTATGAACACACATGTATTCTTCCACCATGATCGTACGTATTTTAGAATGTATTGCAAAATCAAATGTGTAAAAATGTTGACTTCAAAGTCAGATTAAATGTCTACACTTATTGAAACAATATGACATATTAACAATACTAAAAAATTATAAAAGATGACATTAAATAATTTTTTCATTTTATTTTATACGAATGGCGCAAAAAACAGTTTTTTTAATAAGTTATTCCACATGCTATTTCGCGCGCATATGTAAAAATGATTTTAAAAAACTGTAAAACTTTATATTTATTTATAAAAATATAAGTTAACTATATATGTTTTATCCTTCTGACAACATTTATTGTAATGATCTATGTACTATATGCATAGTACATAGATCTAACAAGTATGTACTATATGCATAAAGCTAACAAATATGTACTATATGCATAAACAAGAAGTACATGGATCATCACGAAGCGTTAGGATGCGTATGGTCTTCGAAGTCAAGCAACGTCGACGATGGTTGATACTTGGATGGGTGACCGTTTTCTCGGGTATAGAAATTAAACATGCTTTAATAGGTACAACTGTTGCTGAAACATGTATATCTTCTTCCTCTTACAAAATTATCGTAGAAATAATTTGAACTTTTAATTTTTTGTTAAAGTTTTTTTTCAATTCTCAAAAACTGTTAAAAATACTTAGAAATATGTATTAAAAAAGTTTTTTAATTAATCGGAATTTTATATTTTTAAAATTTTTTTGAGAAACGTTTCAATTTTTACAAAAAATCGATACATTTATTAAAAATCCTAAAAAAAATCTAAAAAATCTGACAAAAAGTGGTCATTGTTCGCTATTCCTGAGGATGTCCTGAGGAAATCCTATGGTATCCTCAGGAAGTCCGGTGGACTGTCCTCAGGATGTCCCGAGGACGTTCCGGGATAAAATCAGGATGTTCTCGGGATATCCACAAAATCCGTCCTGGACGTCCTAAGGACGTCCGTGTGCTATCTGGGAACCGAAACTCAGTACCTAACCGGCACTGCGTGTACGTACATACATGACATGAGATTTGTTTTTTATTCCTGCACTGCTGCACTGGTGCAATAAGTCAGAATAAGACAAATATATTTTTTCTCATTCTAACTTATTGCACTAATGCAGCAATGCAGAAATAAAAAACAAACCTATGGTCTACGTTTTGTTTCACGCATGATGATGCGCATGCACACGACGGTTTATTCGTAACAATATTCTTCAAACATTTCAAATATATTTCATCATATATTCTGATGAATATCTTTATCATATGTACGTATAATCTTCATACACTATTCCAGATATTTTAGAAGACATTTAATGATTCTGTGAACATTCTTCTTCCATTGCAGATATATGGCAGTTTTGGAATACAAACGGAATACCTCAGAAATATTTAAGGTTAGCTGGATATATGTACCTACATAGGTATAGTAAGTATATATACCTACGTATATTATAGGTTAAAACCTATAATATTGTTGCGCCGAGTCACCGTAAGACACTCCCGCACACACACACACACACACACGCTCACGTCAAAGGAAAACCAAATCGTTTAATGAATCTCAAAGACTTTATTGCAAAACAAGCTCAAACAGAGAAAGCGCGTAACACGTCCTCCTCGGCAGGAGTCCGACGCTAGACTGTCTACAAATCTTGTTTATAAATATTTCCCGGCAACCAGCCGTTCAATTCAATTATTTTATAACAAATCCTTTCCGGCAACCGGCCGATCGAAAATATCGATCGGTCCGTCAGCTGACTGGCGCTTCAGGGATCGGGCGACACGCGGCGCGCAACAATATATAATATATGAAACTATATGACTTTATAAATACGACTATATATATCTATGTATATGTGGCCACTCATACTTCAATAAATATAATCATATGTGACCAAATATTATTATATATAACCATGTAAAGCATTTCCAGTTCTTCTAGATATAATCTGGCAAAAACAATAGAATCTGTATATAAATACAGGGTGCGGCGCCAAAATCCGGACAAAATTCAATTTAAATTTCCCGCTGTTCTGTACCACTTCTAGTGGTCACGATTAGCGTCCAAATAGCTTGACGCATGTACTAAACAGTCATAATCTCGAAACAGTCGCAATGTTAAAACTAAGTGCGGAGTATAACCGAAAAGCCACGATTATCGAAAGTGTTCGCGCTAGACGCTCAGCGACAGAAATCATTCGGTTTTTCGGGTATCCGAGATCGACTGTGATGTCGTCGCGAAGTATAATGAGTCGGAGAAGCCCAACGAAGGTTTTGCAACACCGGTGAGGAAAACTCACTCGAAAGAGCGCGTTGTCAGGACGCCCGACATCATTCAACGGTCTAAGGAACTGATCTTTGAAGATCCAAGGCAGTCGATTCGAAAATTGTCATCGGTTGTCGGTGTGAATGAAAAAACTATGCGTCGAATCGTCGAGGAGGACCTTCGCTACAAGTTTTATACAATTAAAGTGAGACAAACGCTTTTCGAAGCTGTCAGGACAAAGCGAGTTGAACGCTGCAACCTGCTTTTGTGTTTCTTAAGAAACAATGCTGCCGGACGCCTCAGGTTTTTGTCTGATAAAAAAATTTTTACTGTCGATGCAAAAATCAATCGAAGGAATGATCGATAGCTCGCCTATGACCCTGAAGATGTTCCCATTGTTTCCAGAACAAAATTTCAGCCGAATGTTCACGTGCTAAGTGTTGTGTCCAGTGAGAGTGATGTCATGCCACCGACATTTCTTTAACAAAGGGGAAAATGTAAAAAAAAAGTTTATTTGCGTGTTCTGACAAATGTAGTAAAGCCGTGGATGAAAACTGTGTCGTCTGGAAAGCCGTATGTTTTCCAGCAGGACGGTGCGCCCGCCCACACAAGTCATTTGGTTCAAAATTGGTTGTTGGACAACGTCGACATGTTTTGGTCCAAAGAATTCTGGCATCCTAACAGCTCAGATTTAAATCCTTTGGACTTCTATGTATGGAGCGTGGTTGAAAGAGTCACCAACAAGATCAGACATCCAAACGTCGCATCAGTGAGAGCCGCTACTGAAGCGGCATTCGCCGATATGGACCGTGACACATTAAAACGGGCCTGCGAATGCTTCAGACCGAGAATGGAGGCGGTCATTCAAGCAGGGAGAGAATATATTAAGTAAATGTGTTCTTTATGACCTTACAATTTAGTAAAAAAAAAATTTGTAAACTTTTCTGTTTCTGCAATAAAAATTATGTTTGAAAAAAATCTTCAATTTGTCCGGATTTTGGCGCCGCACCTTATATATATAAATATAAATGTACAAGTTGTCCCTAACTATGTGAGTCGATGCTCATTTTTTAGAGGTAGAAGGGATCGAGATAAACATAAAAGTCCAATATTGTCTTGGATTAGGTCCACCAATAATCGATATACTAATTTTTCAAATTGTGCGAATAAGAGCGCGCCGAAGGAAGGCGCGCTCTTATTACTCAAGGCGCTCGGCCCACTGTCTTAGAGAGCTTTTGGAAAAAGAGTGGCAAACCGCGTCTCTTTTGATTCAATGTGGGCGTTAAGCACGCGGTTACGCGATTAGTTTGTCGCTCTCTCTCTTAAAGGCTTACTAAACAGATAGTCTTTATCTATCATAGAGAGATCGCGTTTCTTTTGATTGGATGGGAGCATTAAGGACGCGATCACATGATCAGTTTGCCATTCTCTCCCTCAGAAGTTCTCTACATTGTCTCAAGAAATAGCTGCCGGCGGCGTTCGGCGGAGGGAACCAGGAGAAGCGCGCTGTGCTTTGCCGCCCCCATGTCTCGCCGCACTGCGCCTAAACTCGCGTCGATGTTACGCGATTACATGACAAGATTATGAATTATTAGTAAAAATAGGACAAATTTAAATCGTAATAAATTTCTGCAATTAAGAAAGTCGAAAAAGAGCGATGGAATTTGCAAATAATCGAATTAATTTTTATTGTAATCGTATCTTGCAAGTATATTATAATATTTGTCGCATCAAATTTTTTCATTGTTTTTTATGGAATATTAAATTAACGAAGGTCTATTACGATTGATTATTTATACATTCTCTTTTTGTAACCATCTTATTAAAAAATTTCGAAATGCACGAAATACTTATCCCAAATACCCACATAGCAATTGGCATCCAGTTGATGTCTAATGGACGTCCATTAAACCTCCATAGATCCATAGGACGTCTATGTCCATGGTGGAAGTCAGATGGACGTCCATTAGAGGTCTAGTAAACTTCCTTAGCTTCATTGGAGGTTTACCTCCATGGCGGAAGTTAGATAGACGTCCATTAGGTATCCATTAAACTTCCATAGCTGTATGGAACATTTATTTTCATGGTAGAAGTTACCCAGACAACACGCTTGTCAGAATGAAAACTTTAAGAGAAATTTTTTAAGAAAACATTTAGATGTCGTGGAACTAATGTCCAAATGGTAACATTTATCAAAGACGTCTACTAAGAGAGGTCTTTGAGATATCTCATGGAAGAGTTTCATTTAAGTTTCTTGAAAATGTTATCCTTATGATATCACAGCTAAATGATATCAGCTTAATGTTTCATAAAAAATATCACAATGCTGTCCGATTTTTGAGCCGTCCATGCGCATTGTAGTTGACTCAGAAATTAGACAACACTATAACATCCTGAATGAGAGATCCATTTGATATTTAAAAAAATTATCATAAAGATAATGTTTCCAAAAATAACGGTTTGTCTACAATTATTACGCACAAAAAATGTACAAAATCTAAATGTACTAAACAAAAACAGAATAATAAATGTATTATTCAATTTTTCTTAGAATATATGATCTATATAGTTAAAACCATCTAATTAACCATTTGAACGCTTCAAAGTATTAATGCTAAATAGATCGCACCTTCCATCAAATTATTATGGAAAAAGATAAATTTAACAATGAAATTAATAAGTAAATAAATTAATGCTATTTATTTTTAATGTTTTGCAAAATTTAATTGCTTTTATAAAAAGTAATATAATGGCGTCAGTTTATAACATATAAGTATATGTAGACAATAACAAGTACTCATATCGATGAGTCAAATTGGCATAGCAAATAGAGTACAAGGTTTGTAATCCTAAGGTCCTGGGTTCAAAACCTACCAGAGGCAAGTAAGAATAAAATAAAATAATATAATTTAAATTTAATTAATTAATAAAAATTTGTCTTAAATTTAGTATATACTGTTGATAAAAATAATTTAAAAGAAATAAAATTTTTATTTTTTCAATCATCTATCGAGGCTGTATGAAGCCTCTATTAATGATCCACGAAACATCCATCAGTCATCTATCGAGGTTTCGTGAAGCCTCTATTAATGATCCACACAACGTCTAATAGACCTCTTTGACGACCTCTAATGGAGGTCTAATAGACGTCTACAATGCGGAACTGTAGATTTCTAATGGCTCTATATTGGACGTCTAATGGACGTCCACTGGAAGTTTAAACTTCCATGGCAGGTATACCCACATAGAAATAGAACTTCCAGTAGACGTCCATTAGACGTCTACTGGAAGTTCTATTTCTATGTGGGTATACACCCTTTGTAATAATACAATAGAAAAATATTCACGCTTGATCTAATGACTTCACGATAAATTATTCGATGCCATTTCTACGGTGATTATACTTAGAAATCAGTGTTATGTCAAGTATTGTCAGTATGATTAACTACAAAGGATTTTCTTTTGTATATGATAGAGAACTTCAAGTTTCTTCTATTAATTACGACAGATTCGAACAAAACTATAAAACATGACATCTCCGTAGATATATTTTCATATTCCAACGATGGAACATACTTTCCTAACAGGAACCGAAAGAACGATAGAAAATGATATCATTTCTTGAAATTTTTTCTTTTTGATTCAGAAAAGTAATGGATTATGAAATAGAAACCAATTAGATTCTCGTGTTTCTATATTAAATAAATCATTGAAAATTTGTAATTAATAATGCAATTAAGAATAGAGGAAACTCTAAGTTTCCTATTGTTATGAAAAAAAATCTTTCGTTGTATTAACAATAGATGATATTAAACATTAATCTTTAAGCGTAATTATCGTAAAAGTCGCATCGCGTTTAATCTATCGTTACATCAAGAGGGGATATTTTTCTATGTTATTACAAAGAGTGTATATTAGGGATGAGTATTTCGTGCATTTCGAAATTTTCTAATAAGATGGTTACGAAAGCAGAATGTATAAAGAATCAATTTATGATAGACCTTCGTTAATTTAATATTCCATAAAAAACGGTGAGAGAATTTAATACGGCAAATATTATAATATACTTGGAAGAGAAATTACGAAAAAGAAAAATCTGTTGTGAATGTACGATAAGCTTCATTAATTTACTATTCACAATTATGATAGAAATTAATTAGATTATTTGCAGATACCGTACGTTTCCATTGCTTTCTCTTTTTCGACTTTCCTAATACAGAAGTTTATTATAATTTAAATTTGTCCTATTTTTACTAATAATTCATAATTTTGTCATGTAATTGCGAATGTGCGTAGCAGGTATCAACGCAAACTTAGGCGCGGTGTGGCAAGACGTGGAAGCGGCGAAGTATGGGCAACGTGCGCTTCTCCTTTTTGCCCCCGCCGCCGGCAGCCAATGCTTGAGACAGTGGGCCGTGCTTCGGCTCGAGCGCTTCGAGCCCTTCCTTCGGCGCGCTCTCATTAATTAAAAAAATTAATATCTCAATTATTGATGGATCTAACCCAAGACAATATTGGACTTTCATGTTCATCTTGATCCCTTCTACCTGTTTATAAGCGTTGACCCACCATGGTCAGGGACATCCTATATACATATACAAGGTGTCTCAAAACATACTGGTCAACGCTCGTAAAAAGGTAGAAGGGATCGAGATGAACATAAAAGTTCAATATTGTCTTGGGTTAAGTCCACCAATAATTGAGATATTAACGTATAGAATCGGCAAATAATTTAATTGATTTCTATCGTAATTGTGAACAATAAATTAATAAAAGCTTATCATACATTCACGATAAATTTTTTCTTCCGTGTTATGGCTCGAGCGGATAAGCTCTTCTCGCGGCGCGCTCTCATTCGCATAATTTGAAAAATTAATATCTCAATTATTACCTAATCCAAGACCTAACTCAAGACCTAACCCAAGATAATATTGGACTTTCATGTTTATCTCGATGCCTTCTACCTTTTTACGAGCGTTGACCAATATGTTTTGGGACACCCTGTATATGTATACGGCAGTGATGCCTCGCGGCGAGGCGCTCGAGAGTGGGCCCGGCGCGGTGCGCGGCACAGAAAGCGATAATTGCTCGTGCTCTGAGTTTAGGCGTGCGGTGTGCGCGGTACGGTGTGTGGTTTCCGCGAATGTCCATTCTATTTTGGTGAAAAGAAATGGTAATTCTGGATCGGCGACGGAATATCTCGAGAACGCTCGAAGAAGACAGAGAACACTCTACCTCGTTTATCCGGCCGTGTAAAGAGTGGAGTGAGTTATATTTATAAAGGAGAAGGTGGTAATATAGTCACCACAAAAATAAATAAAAAAAAGGTTTTATTTTAAAAAGTCACAGTATTTTGTTAAAAATTTATGGAAAATAAAATGGTTAGATAAAAATAGGTAAATGTTATTTATTGTTAACTAAACTTAAAAAAAAACCTTAATTAATTATTTTTATAACGCTCGCTACGACCGCGAAATCATTTCATCTTTGTTGTTTGTCCAATATTAAACAAAGCCAAATAATGCTCTCAAATATCGCAAGCAATAATGAAACGCACTCAAAATATATTGTTGCATAATTAGAGAAAAACAAAATTGCATAATACATACATTTACACGAAACTTCTTCCTTTCGTTGTAAACATACATGTCACGTGAATTATAAATTACAGCGACAATCGATTTATCAAGGAATTCTATCGATATGGAGATCTTAAAAGTGACCGTATTATTATCAGCACACTTAGATGGCCATATTATCAAAATTCTATATCATTGTTTAATTTTATATATATAACTTGAAATATTTACAGCTAAATAAAGAATTGAATAATAAGAAAGTACTCAAATGTACATACATTTGAATAATAATGCGTTTAAATTTAAAATGAGTAATTACGTGTAATTAAATGTTAAAATGTATCTTAAAAAAAGTTTTGAAATTTTCGAAAGTAAAAATGCCTTGTAACAAATGTTGACTGTTGAAAGAAATGTGTCAAATTCTAAAAACCGGAAAAAGTAATATATACCCAACAAAATAACCTTTTTTAAAAAGGGTATAAAAAAAGCGCCAAGTATACATGCGCATGAAACGCCTTCAAAAATCTATTTTTGTACAAAATAATTTTTATTTGGCATTACAAATGTGCACTACAAAAGAAATTTTAATAAAATTGTCTTTTCCCCCAAAAAGAACAAAAAGTTCATTTCTCTACAAAAATTATAATATAAAGAAAATGCGCCAACTATGAAAATGGATGTTCATACGAACTGAAACATCTACATTTACAAATAATTATTTGTACAAATATTACAAATAAACATTTTAATACAAACTTTACTACAAAAACTTGATGCCGCTAAATCGAATAAGTTGCCAGCTCTTTTTCTTTTTCTTCCCGAGAAAAAATAGATATTAGTATGATCAGATGTAAAAATATATAATTAGATACGAAAAGATCTAATAATATATAATTATATATAATTTAATCCGAAATTTGGCGCGATATGATCATATATACTCTATACCAAAAATATATAATTAGATATGAAAAGATTTAATAATATCTTTTTTATATGATTATATAATAAGTATTATATATGATCATATAAAATACATATATTATTAGATCTTTTCATATCTAACTATGTATTTTTATGATTATATATGATCATATCGCGCCAATTTTCGGATTTAATTATATATGATCATATCTCTCTCTCTCTCTCTCTCTCTCTCTCCCTCTCTCTCTCTCTCTCTCTCTCTCTCTCTCTCTCTCTCTCTCTCTCTCTCTCTCTCTCTCTCTCTCTCCTCTCTCTCTCTCTCTCTCTCTCTCTCTCTCTCTCTCTCTCTCTCCTCTCTCTCTCTCTTTCTCTCACGCATACGTGTATAATGTTACACGCATATAATGCGATTTCTATTGTAAAAAATTGTAATTTTAAGTAATTATTATTTTATTATGCAAATTAAATTATAAGAAAGCGATTTTGTATTAAAGCAAATTATTTGGTTTAGCGGCGCCAATTTTTTTTGTAATAAAATTTGTATTAAAATATTTATTTGTAATATTTGTACAAATAATTATTTGTAAAAGTGGATGTTTTAGTTCATATGAACATCCATTTTCATAGTTGGCGCATTTTCTTCATATCATAATTTTTGTAGAAAAAATAAACTTTTTGTTCTTTTTTGGGGAAAAAACAATTTTATTAAAATTTCCTTTGTAGTGCACATTTGTAATGCCAAATAAAAATAATTTTGTACAAAAATGGATTTTTGAGGGCGTTTCAAGCGCGCGTATACTTGGCGCTTATTTATACCTTTTTTTAAAAAAAGGTAATTTTGTTGGGATTTCACTCATTTTGTAGTATCAAATATTTTATTTCTTTTAATTAATTAATTAATTCAAAAACATTTGATAATATTAGTGCTTAATATCCCAAGTCCGTATCTCCAACCGTTTTCGAGATATACATGTTACAAGGTTTAATTAATTAATTAATTAATACGAAGTGCTTAATATTAGTGCTTAATATCCCAAGTTCGTATCTCTAACCGTTCTCGAAATATACATAATACAAGGTTTAATTAATTAATTAATGAACTAATTAATTCGAAGACATCTGATAATACTAGTGCTTATCCTAAGTTTGTATCTCCAACCGTTCTCGAGATATACATGTTACAAGGTTTAATTAATTAATTAATTAATTAATTAATTAATTAATTCAGACATCTGATAATACTAGTGCTTATCTTAAGTTAATATCTCTAACCGTTCTCGAGATATATATATATGATACAAGGTTTAAACATCTGATCGTACAGCCATCTGACGGCACAAAAAGTAAAAGTACAAATCCCCACCACTTAGCCGGGCGACGACGTTAATAATGATGACTACGACGTTTCTTAATCAAATTTATTCTTGAGCGAAAAATTTTAATCGCGATATCTCCGCTCGTAAATCACGTAGCGGAAAAATAAAAACACTTTTATTATATAAATCGGATGCGAGCTATCCATTAAGCCTATTGAGAAATCCATCGGTTCAATCGTTATTGAGAATCCGATAACTACAGATTTTCGCAAACGACGTCTCGCGTAAAAGAAGCATGGTAGTGCCTCGCGCTGCACGTACACTTGGCGCGAGGCACCACCGTGCCTCTTGATAATCTACAGAGTATATACAAAAAATAAAGTACATATAAAATGACCAAACATACTTATAAAAATTATAGTTGTCAAACCAGAGTAAAAGACCATTAGGAATTGAGCGTTAAAGCGTCCGAACCATTCGACAGTCAACGGAAATGTGAGCAGGCACATTATTCGCTTTCACATTTTGAACAGAATGTAAAAAAAAAAAATATGCCTTGTCGAGAATCTCTGTATTTTTTTGCAAATTGATACCGTTAATTTGTTCTTTGATATAAATCACCTCTGAAATGAGTCTTTTATGATAACGTGATTCAGAATTAACATATATTTTGTCACTACGAAATTTCTCGACAATTCAAATTTATAGTTATTCGCGTGTTCTTTTATTCGGGTTTTGAGCTGCCTTTTGGTATGTTTTACATACGAAGCATTACAATTAATGCAGCAGATTTTGTAGACTTTATTTCTCGAATAAATATCAGTTTGGTCTTTCTGCACTCGGATAAACATGTTTAATTTGTTAAGATAGCAAAAATCAACAGTGAACAAATTTTTATTAACAGCGTTAGATTCGATTTCAGAGATGTGCTTGATGTAAGGCAGTACAAAATATTTTTTCTTATTTTGCTTACTTTTAGATATAGGATGATTGTTGAAAAGTTTTTTTAATATTGGATTTATTTCTTTAGAAGCAAGATCTAGAGGATGTCCATTTTCAAGTAATATATTTATATAATTTTTGATATTCTACTGCCAAAAAGAAGGATCAAACAACAAAATTGCTCTGTCAACTAAGCTGTAAATCGTGCCTATTTTATGGCAAAGAGGATGTACAAAAAACGATAAATATCTCCCCGAGAATCTGTTTTTAATGTGTGAATTTGAATAAAAAAAATAAACAGAATTTTACAAGGGTAACCCGGATGTCATATTCACCATTATTGCCGATAAAGATAACATCACGGTAGTTCTTAATAAAAACAACAATATGTTATAAAAATGGAAGAAAAAATGACAATAACATTTATAAATTGGTCAATACAAATCTTATCTGCAACTTGGAAAAAAATTTAAACAAAATGTTAAAATGTTTATCCGAGTGCAGAAAGACCAAATTGATAGTAAATCGAGAAATAAAGTTGTCTACAAAATCTTCTGCATTAATTGTAATGCTTCGTATATAGGATAGACCAAAAGGCAGCTCAAAACTTGAATAAAAAAAACACGTGAATAACTATAAACTTGAATTGTTAAAAAATTCCGTAGTGACAATTGTAATATGTGATCCCTTAGCGTCAAATGAGAAATGTGTTAGTAAAATGAAAAGCATTTAAGCATATATTAAAATTAAAAATTATACTTTATTAAAAATAACAAATACAGAAGGGCCAAAGCCTTTCAGGGGACAGTGAAATACAATATTTAACTTTGGGTAGTAAACAAAGACAGAACGATACTCGAGTGCATCCGGGTGATGTTTCCGAACGCAGCCTAAAATTCTTTAGAAGAATTTTCTGACCGCAAAAGCGCTGGATGCATGATAGAATTTAACGGGTTTTAAGTCTTCTTACGCGTTTTTTTATTTAAATTCAAATAATTCGCACATCTCTATTTTTGACATATTTCCTTTTTGACTATACTATTTAATACCATTGACCAGGATTACTATTTTACTTTTTTACACTTTATAATTGGTTTTTCCGACGATATTGCAATGCTTTATATCTATTTTTTTTATTCATCGTTAACGTTAGGACAGTATTTAATTTAATATTATATAATTTATAATACAATACAGAATGATGAGGACTCCGTAGAGTCGAAATGTTTCTTTAATTTATAATGCGTATTAAATTTCTTTTATTCATGACTTGTTTACTTTTTTATATAAATCAATAAATCATATTTTTACTAAGAATATTATATTAGCTCGATGTATTGACCTGTTTCTTCATATAATTTGTTGTTTTGCATTACCGAGCTCATTATATTGTTTTTATTTTGTAATTAAAAAAAACTATTATATTAATAATTTTTTAATTTTCAACAAAAATTAGCAAAATAACGCAAAATTTTTCAATAATTTAATGAATTAGTTTTATCAATATTTCCAGCAATTCTTTATTTACAAGTAATATAATTTTCAATTTAATACACTAACTTTCATAATGTCTAACATTTAGAAACTTTTTTATCACTTTTCAGCAATATATCTTAATTTTTTTTATTGCGCTACATTACATAGAATTTCATAAAGAAAATTATTGATTTATTTTAAAATATATTTAGTAATTTTTCCATAATTTTCCATAATTTCATCGATTTTATAGTGAAATAGGTCATCAAATTATGGGATCAAATTATTGAGATTTTCAGTAAAATATTTTCATCAGAGTATATCTCATTTTTGTATTTGAAATTATTTTTTTTTTTGTATTGTTACATTATTTTAATTTTTGGAGACTAAATCTTATGTTTTAAGAGATACGATAGTGGCTCGTGCCAAGTAAAACGCGCGACCGACCATATATAATAACTATACATGAACCGACTATTTGCGAGCATCTAAGATTATCAGATTTCTAAAACAGCCGAACTAATCAAGTTCTAATTAAACACAATCGATGGTTTGAATTTGAATTATGTAATAATATTTTTAATTTTTTCTTACGTACCCTACGGAGATATTGCGATGCAAAATCCAAAATATAAATTTTTCGCATGAAAATGCATTGTCACATGTTGCTAAAATCATTTGAGCGACAATTTTTGTTCTTACAAAATTTTCAAAATTTTGCAAACTAAGGGATGGAGGTCAAAGTAAATTAAAAAATTTGAAATTTTGAAAAACATAGGTTTATCATTGTAAAGATTATAAAATGCCTTAAAACTTTTATATAGAACATTTTTTCATAAACTTTATATTTTCAAAGATATTCGCCAAACAAAAAAATGCTTTATTTTCGAGAAGTGGCTTCAATTTCTGAACGTCAAGATATGCAACTAAAAAAATATGGATCTAATATTTTCTTATGCTTTACAATAGGGATACGCTACAGGCGGCCCGCGAGCCAAATTCAGCCCACGGAATTTTCCAATGCGACCTGCAACATCCAAACTTGACCCGCAGAAAAAAATAAACTGAATTATTAGCGCATAAACAGCGAATTGTTTTTTACTTGTATCAGTTATGCGATATTGTGATCAGAATCCTAAGTCTCGAGAAGTGATACAAAATATGGGCCGCCAGCACCGCGGTGAGGGCACACACACAATCGAGTCGTGTTTGTGCCTCAAGCCGCTAAGCCGAGCATATCTTGCACTGATCCTGTGCTACGATTCCGAGCCCGAACACACTCATATACACATCACGCTCCATCTATCTGTGACCGTTGTGCGCTGACTGTGCTCGGCATGAGCTGTTGCGCATTCGACACGCCGACCCGACTCACGCCGAGCGCAACCGAGTGCGACAGCTCACGGATAGACGGAGTGCGATGTGTTTGTGAATGTACACGGGCTCGGAATCGCAGCACAGCACTAGTTTCGAGTATACATACAACCAAAGATCACTCATGACACATGTTACGTGTGTAATGGGCTTTCGAGCTTTCGGCTAGAAGAAAAAAGTAGACATATCGTTTTCTGTTTCGTCATCGAGCTTACAAGCTAATGCTCTCTGCGCATCATATATATGTAATTCATGAGTGAGGCCCGATTGCGCACATAAGCGATTGGACACAGTAGTATTTCCCGATTGGACACAGACTCGATTGGACACGGACCCGATTGCGCACTGATCCGTTTGCACACGGACTCGATTGCACACAGACCCGATTAGACACGGCTCGATTGGACACAGTCCCGATTGCACACCGTCCTGATCGGACACGGACCCGATTGCACATCGACCCGATTGCACACGACCCGTTTGCACACGGACTCGATTGGACACAATCTCGATTGCACACCATCCCGATCGAACACAGTCTCGATTGGACACAGACCCGATTAGACACAGACCCGATTGCACACGGACCCGATTGCACACTGACCCGATTTCACACGAACCCGATTGCGCACCGACACGTTTGCACACGGACCCGATTGCGCACCGACTCGATTGCACACGGACCCGATTGCACACGGACCGATTGCGCACCAACCCGTTTATACACGGACCCGATTGCACACGAACTTAATTGCGCACCGACCCGTTTGCACACGGAGCCGATTGCACACAATACCATTTCGCAGAATACTGTAAAAACAACCTAAATAGCACAGAAAATTTAGCATAAATTTTCATAAATATTTTACAAATTTATTTTTAAAAAATATTTTTTAAAAGTTATATAATCACTTTTCATAAACCATTTAGAAATAATACAAAAGTTATTATTAACAATATATAAAATACATTTTTAAAATGTACTGAAAAATATTTATGGTATATAAACTCGAAAATATTTTATATATTTTTGTGTTATAATAGCATTAATTTTTGTTTTTAATATTTTCATAAATATTTATCATAATTTTTTTATATCTGGCAAACTCAGACATAAAAATACGTACAAAATATTTATTATAAATATTTTTCTTTCTTATACATATTTTATAGTCGCAAACCCATGTGGTGCAGAAAATGCTTTGTGCACACACACACACGCACGCACACACGCACGCACGCACGCACACGTGACTTCGCGCCCCCTCCCGCACCCACCCGTCCAAGTCGCTAACTCATGTACTATCTGCAATGCGGAATCGTATCGTGTGCAAATGGGTCCGTGTGCAAACGGGTCGATGCACAATCGGGTCCGTGTGCAATCGGATCCGTGTGCAAACGGATCGGTGTGCAATCTGGTCCGTGTGCAATCGGGTCGTGTGCAATCGGGTCGGTGCGCAATCGGCTCCGTGTGCAATCGGGTCCGTGACCAATCGGGTCTGTGTCCAATCGGAACTATGTCCAATCGGGAAATACTACTGTATCCAATCGTTTATGTGCGCAATTGGGACAGTTCCGTAATTCATGCTTATGTGCATTATCTCCCCTATTGCCAAGCTGATGAGCCGGGACTCATTCTGGCGTGTCCGGATTCTAATCACATCATTTTATCACTGACCTTTATAAATTATTTTTTATTGGAACGTTTTTTTCAAATAATAAGCCTAACGGAAAAAAATTGTTCTCAATAAAAATTGATATATAAAAGACGGTATTAATAGTCTTTCAATTTTGCTTTCATCAGAAAAATTTTTTTTGCTCTGCAGTTAATTTTGTTTCATTTTCAAATTCTATATTATTGCGCATTTTTTAATTTTATCTGCAGGATGTCTGGGCCAAAGCATCGAAAAATTAATTTTGAAAACAGGGCGTTTCAAGAAAAATAGACTGAAGATTTTTTCCTTATTTTTCCGTTCTATAAAAATACGAAACCAACGTGTTTAATTTGCAATAAAACAATTGCTGTGTGCAAAGTAACAAATTAATCGTCATTACAAAGCATTCAAATAAATATGAAAAAAATTTTCTAAAATGTTCTTCACTTAGAATTGAAATAATAAACGCTCTTCGTACATTATTTGAGTACTCTCAAATGATAATAAAACGCTCGATGTCTAAACAAAAAAATGCATTGAAGCATCTTTACACATTGCATAGATTTTGGTTAAATATATGGTGCCATTTTCACATTCTGAGATAGTCAAAGAATATTTGATACAAGTCTCAAATGCAGTTTTCGATAATAAGAAAAAAATAGCGCAAATGTTTAGCAAAATTCTACTGTCTCGTGATTCCATAATTCATAGAACTAAAATTTGTGCAAAATCAGTTCGTGAGAGTATATTAGCCGATCTTATTAAAACACAATTTTTTTCACTTGCGATTGATGAATCCACAGATATATCCTATGTAACACAAATGGCTGTGTATATTCGTTTTATTCTAAATAATGATTATAAAGAAGAACTCTTGACAATGTTACCATTGTATAATCGCCCAACCAGTCCAATATTATTTGACTGGTTCCAAGAATTTATGAATAATGGCTTCTCATTAAAAAAAAATTATTTTTGTAGTCACCGATGGTGCACCAGCAATAATTGGGAAAACAAAAGATTTTGTAGCACTTTTAAAGCAAATAAATCATAAAATCAAGAGACACGGTAGTGTCTCGTGCCAAGTGAATGCGCAGCGCGAGACCATCATACATTTACGCAAGTACGCGACTTGCGAGCACCTGAGATTATCAGATCTTAATAACAATTTAACCGATCGAGTTCTAATTATGTTCAATCAAAAGCTTGTTTGATTTATAAAAAAAAAAAAATGTTTTTATCCTTTTTCTACATGCTCTACAAGCGGATATATAGCGACGCAAAGTCCAAAATGTAAATTTTTCACTTAAGATACGTCGCCCTTTGTCGAGTACACAAATTGAACACGAGAGGGATCTTCTAAGATTTACCTGTGACAGTTTCTTATAAAATATATACTGCATATTGATATGATAATAAATCGCTATCACTCGTGGTATGATTGCTTTGCGAGAGTAAAAAATACATAAATATTAAGTATTATAAATTGTACAATCAATAATAATTCTTTTTTAGAAAAGTCATGTAGACCCGAGAAATAAGCGTTTTGTCATTTCTTTTTCGCGTGTTTGAACAGTCGAATCTGCGACGAGTTTCACGGCGATGATGTGACAGTTTATGGTTAATTAATAACGCGTGCGAAGTTAGTAGCGAATCAGTTTTATGTTCCTATATTATGTCGTGAAGAGAAATATGGCTATGACAAATTTGGAGATTAGTATAACGAAGCTAATAGTGGACACTTTGAGCACTTGTTATAAGAAGCACTTGTTATAATATTTTATCGTTTTATAATAAATCAATTTAATTACCATTGAATTTTTTCTTACTTTGTCTGATAGACAAATCTTTGTAAGACCTATAGCGGTAAAATTTTTTTCGGTAATCGGCAGTTCTGGTAGCCGCCTGAAGAATTCTATCGATAATTATTAGCACTTGAAACTGTAAGCTGCGGAATAAAAAATTTTCTTACTTGAAAATACAAACTCGACAATTTTCTAAGTCCCGTCAAAATGGAAAGTTTCTCGGTAACCGACAGTTCTATTGAAAATTTTGGTAGCCTTCCAAAGAATTTTATCGATAATTATTAGCATTAGAAGCATTTTTTAATTTTTAATAACAAGGAGTCAACTTGTTAACCAAACCAAAAAATCTAGTTGCACTTTTTTGCTCTACACATATCCAAAGCTCATTAAAATCGATAAGAGGTACTTCCCTTATAAGATGTAATATCTCTGGATTCAAGTTTCATTCTCAATATAATCGCATTAAGTTAAAATAATCAAAATTACATATTTTAAATATCATACCTATACAAAGTTTTTGTGAAAGTTTAGTGATTGGTCAATCAATAACAAAGTGAAAGACGAACAATCTGCAAATACACAAAATTTCCTATAAAATTTAAAACTTTGGAAGCCTCGCGGGATTCTCTCAATTAAAACGCTGTTTTAATAAATTGTTTAAAAAAGTTATGAAGACACTTGTGGAAATTATTTCTGCAAAATTTGAGCCAATTTCGTCAGGGACCAAAAACAGTCTTATAGACACTTCTCCTTTGTACATGAAAATTAATAAAAACGACAAAATTAAAAAATAAAGATAGTGGTGGTAGACCTTTTAATATTATTATCGTTTATAGAAAATAGTGTATTATAACTTCTTTAAAAAGAGAGGGAGAGAGAGAGAGAGAGAGAGAGAGAGAGAGAGAAAGAGAGAGCATCCTAAAGCCATCTGTTTTACCGACTATTTCGTTAAATCAAATATTTTCAAATTAAATTTACAGAATTAAAAATCTTTTTACACGTTTAAAGTACGTACATACAAAGGAAGAGATAATTAATTTAAGACCAAGAATGCAAAAAAAATTTTTTAAGTTATATCTGCTCATGATAACATTTGCTTCATATACAAATTATGTAGTTTATATGTATAAGTGAGTGATATTCTCTCATCTTCAGAATAGATTGAGGAATAAGACTATATTCGTCAAATTACGATTAAAAGCCGTAAAGAAAGTTCTTTGACTAAACTAATTTTATTAGCAAATCCAGACATAGGATAATAAAAAGAGCAATCTGAAAAAAATTTTTTTCATTCTCGGTATAAAGTTCAATTTATAGACCAATATTAATACGTGTACTTTAATTTTGGAAAAAGATTTCTAAAAACAATATATCAATAAGGGTTAGAGAAACGAGCAAATTAAGATGTAGCAAGAGAATACGTAGTTTTATTAGAGACGAAATAAAGTAAAATAGTTTTGAAATCGCGAAATGTTTCAACTTTACAGTTATCCTCAGTCGCTTATAAAACAATTTTAAGATAGTAAAAAACAGTTACTGAATCATAATATATATGAAACGCTGAATAATATAATGTAGAAAGTCCAGAATATTAAAAAAATGAAATTAACAATGATTAAAAAGTAAACAAAAAAGCAAAGTAAAAGATAATTACAATTAACATTCAAAATTAAAGTCTGATTCGGAAAAAACATCGTTCGTCAAAAAATAAATTTCTAAAAGAATTTCTAAATAAAAAAAAAATACATACGAAATCTTGTTAATAATGTGCACGAATAATTCTACATTATCGATCTCGATCAACTTTAGCAACCAGTCTAGCATCCTCTTAAATTGTAATAAAATAATTTCAGAATAAAATTAGTACCTATACTAGTATACATAATTGACATAGTCTGGCAGCATTGCGTATCAGTGCAATCACGGACTAAGAAAAAAAGGGACCAAGTCTAAAATTCTAATTAGACAATGGAGGGTGTCAAGTCAAAATTACTTCGCCATTTTATTTGCTTGTGGTATATACATAGCCATGTCTGTATATCCCCATATTCGCTGTGTTGCGAGACAAGTAACACAAATGTCCGTGGCACCAAAGCAAATGTGTCTGTCTTTCATGTCACATGTACGCAAGTATGTCACATGTGTGCGATATAAGCAAAAAATATGGCGACTTTCACCGCGAACGTGCATTCCCACTGAAACTTGTACAAAGTCCCCTTCTTCCTTAGTTCATGATCGCAATACACATTATACTTTTGCTACTGCTTTTACTATGACTATATCGACTATAGACTTCAAATACTGCTAATTTTTACTATGACTATATCGACTATAGACTTCAAATACTGCTAATTTTTTTATATATTGTGCACAAAAATCGTTTACAAAGTTGCGTTTGGAAATGTCACTTGAGTATCCAATTATCATTTTATCCTTGTTTCACATTTAACGAACAAGTAGAATAAAATAATCGAGGCACTCGAATGATGTTTCCAAACACAGTCCAAACATTATGTATTACATAGCGTGATCACGTGACGTGTTATGTGATAACATTATAACATTATAAATAGATGAATAGATTATAACATTATAAATAAATATCGATTATGTATATAACACATATACAGGTTGTACTCCGTAACCCCATTGTTTTACGTACAAAAATTATTTTGTATATACCTTTTAGATCCATATATTTGATAAGTTAACAATCTATCTTACAGAAGCTGCGATACTGACAATAAGTGAGAAAGAAAGCAAAAGAGTATAGTAGGTCAACCGTCTGTAGATGTCCCTCTCAATATCCAGAGCTCAAATACCATCTCATTCAAACTCATAATCGTGAGGCATCCTATGATTAGTAATCACAAAATGTGTCCCTATTGATATGATTTGGATGTTTTAAAATTCTAGTCTTAAGCTGTCTCCTTGTTTGACCCACATAGTTTGCATCACAATTCTTACAAGAAATCTTATATACATATAATATATCTTTTAGAAGTATCAGGGTGGGCATCTGAATGCGAGAGGAAAAGGTTTAATCAATATAGTCTTTTTCCTTTTATATCCAGAATTCCACTAAAAAAATTTAAATTTAATAGTGATAGATTTTGTTATACTATGATCATCCGTTGAATCTAATTTTCAAAACCATTGGTGATAGACCAAATATTTATATTTATTTTTATTTTTATTTTCTTGATTCCACTAAATTTTTTATATCTACTTATGCGACCGCTAGAATTTGGCTGTGTAAGTTATGAATATCGCTTTAGACTTTGTTGTCCGTCTTAGCCCTTATTTTAAAATTTATATATACACTAATTACACAGCACACAAAATTAAAAAAAAATTTTGTCTGTCGAACTGGACCATGATATTTTTAAGTTTTTGTGGTTGTTGAATTCAAATTCAAAGCTCGTTTTGGCCCATCAGGTTAGGATTCTTCCCTAACCTCAAAAAAGAAATACCAATTTATGGGAAGAGAGTTCCAATCTAGGCTTTCTACGTGCAGGAGCAATTTTTGCATGCTTATTTTCCTAGGTGTCCTTTGATGATAGTTGTAAGTATTTATCAAATATTTAATATTTGATAAACATTTATAATCATTATCAAATAATAATATATTAAATATTTCTATATCTGTTATTGCGAGAAATATCACTTATTATACTCAATTGTACCTAGATCGTCGAACTAACTGAGACACCCGCACGGAATGCTGAAAGATCCAGATTCCAAATTTAGCTGAGTATTATTTTTCGCAATAATTTCTTTACCGCCCGGGAAAAAAAGTTCATACAAAATTGACCATGTGTGAATTTTGTCAATATCTGATCATATCTTGCCAAATAAGGTCATATATGGTTATCATATATAAATATATATAATTAGATCTAAAATTACAGCACTTTTTGTATACTACTGTGATCAAAAAATAAGGTTATATAAATTTTTTATTTGAACTTCGCGGGTACTATAAAATTATAAAATTATTATTTTTTGAGTTTGTAGTACTGTTTTTGACATCTATGCAATTTTATGTCAATATATTCAATTGCTGTAGAGATACATGTGTTTTTGTAAATATACAAGAATGATTTTTTTTTATTTTTACTATGTTTGATTTTGTTGAGTAAAGAACTTGCATTAAACTTTGTTTGCGGAATGAATATTCTGCCGGAAACGTTGAGGATGTTGCAGAAGGCCTTTGGATGATAAGACTATGTCGCAAAAAAATGTTTACAAGTGGTACAAAGACTTGAAAGAAGGCCGAGAACGAGTTCAAAACGAACAGCGCCCCGGACGACCATCAACATTTACCGATAAAAACCACGTCAAGAAAATCAAAGATTGAGTGCTCAAAAATCGCCAATTGACAATTAGAGACCTTGTTGCGGGCATTTCATTTGAATCAACCAAACTATTTTAAAAGATGTTTTGTGCCTCAAACGCGTCAAATCTCGATTGGTTCCAAAAACATTCAATTTTGTCCGGGGCGCTGTTGGTCTTGAATTCGTTCTTGACCTTCTTTCAAGTCTTTGTACCACTTGCAAACATTTTTTTGCGACATAGTCTTATCACCAAAAACCTTCTGCATCTTCAACGTTTCCGCGGCAGAATATTCATTCCGCAAAATTTAATGCAAATTCTTTATTCAACAAAATCAGACATAGTAAAAATCGAAAAACTCACTTTTGTATGTTTACAAAAACACGTGTATCTCTGCAGCAATTAAATATATTGACATAAAACTCTGCATAGATGTCAAAGACAGTACTACCAGCCCACAAAAAAATAATTTCATAATTTTATAGTGCCCGCGAAGTTCAAATAAAAAATTCACCTTATTTTTTTATCATAGTATTATACTTACAATTAGATACGATGAGATACAAGGATAAATAGGATTTTAGGAAATTTGTGTAATATGTATTACGTAACCAATCAGAGGCGTAATTCTGTTATAGAGTTTAAAATATGAAGGAATGGAAAAAATAAATGGTAAGGATGAACTAATCATAACAATTTCAGGTAATTATTTACATTAGTGATTCCTCACCGATTTTGATGACCTTCAAATATGTTGTCAAAGTCATCATTTTGAACAACTTTTCCCTATACATGTTACCGCCGCTCGGCCTTTGTTTTTGAGTTATACACAAAAAATTATTAACACAAAAGTTTAATAAATACAATACTTTTTTAATTTGCACTAGAACGTTTTGGTAATACTTAAGGAGAACTCATTCCTCACCGCACAAAACGAACAAATCTAGTAGAAAAAAGCGTCGCTCTGTCCCGCAAAGGGAGATATTAACAATTAAAGTTGACGAAAAAGTTTAATAAATATTATTATTCTTAAAATTTAAAGCGTGGAAATTCGCAAAGGGTTGTGTAGAGAACGCGTGGGCGGAGAGCCCCTTCCCCTGCACCCCCTGCCCATAATTTTTCCTAACTTTAACCTATCACTTTTATGTCGCTCTTTGGTTAATGCGAAACATTGGAAACGAACAGCGTGGACAGTCGCAAACCCATGTGGTACTGTACAAATGTGGGTGTCGTTTACTTTACGTAAAGCACTGATATCATATATCGTATTTATGAAACGTAAAGTAAACGACGTCCATGCTTGTACAGTACCACATAGGTTTGCGACTTTTCACGCTGTTCGTTTTCAATGTTTTCGCATTAACCAAATAACATAAAATTGATGGGTTAGAGTTAGGAAAAATTACGGGAAGGGGGTACACAAGATAAGGGGCTCCGCCTCTCTCCCGCTGACGCGTTCTCTGCTGTACCACATCATTTTTCAACTTTTCACACAAAACAAGATCCTCATAAATACATGCACATATTATGGCGCCGGCAGGAATAGTGTAACTTTTTGGTGTAACTTTTTTTTGTTGTAGACTTTCAAATAAATCACGAGCGACGGCTAAAATCTTTTCAAGGTTACTCAGGAAGGTGACCTTGACGATATGTTATGATCAAGGTTATCGGAGCTACCTGTAAGTATCGCATTTATTAAATTTTTTGTTAATAATTTTTTGTATATAACACAAAAACTAATGCCGAGCGGCGGTAACATATACAGGAAAAAGTTGTACAAAATGATGACCTTGACAACATATTTAAATCATCATCAAAATCGAGGAATCACTAATGTAAATAATTATCCAATTCCATTCCATTATTTCATTGTTTTGATTGGTTAACACCTACTATTTGCTTTTTCCATTCTGTTATTTCGAACATTTGCGACAACTTGATATAAAAACCGCGTTTTTATACGGGACTGTAAACGAAGAAATTTACATGCAACAACCAAAAGGGTTCGAAGACGGTACCATGCGCGTATGTAAACTATTAAAAAGTTTATATGGTCTAAAGCAAAGTCCGAGGCAATGGTCAGAACTTTTCACAGAATTTCTTACAAATTGCGACTTGAGGGAGAGCAGTGCCGATCCGTGTATGTTTTATAGAATAAAAAACCAAGGGATATTTCTTTTAGTTTTATGGGTAGACGACGGATTAATAGCGGCGACGTGTAAAAAGGATATTGATCTTTTCTTGTCAAAATTACAGAAAAATTTCAAAGCAAAAATAACCGTTGACGTTAAAGTTTTCTTAGGTATAGAGATATTTCGTCTAAACGATGGATCAATATTTTTGAGTCAAGAAAGCTATATAAAGAAAATTTTAGAGCGCTTCAAATTAAACGATGCAAAGCCCGTGTCAACACCAATAGATAGTGGATGGGACGAAAAAGATCTCGTCACAATCAAATCGGAGGTGCCATATCGTGAAGCAGTAGGGCATTTAATGTATCTGCAGGTAGACACTAGGCCCGACATAGCGTTCGCCATTAATGTAGCTTCGAGAGCATTAGAAAATCCAACGAATGCACACTGGCGCTTAGTAAAACGAATAATGAGATATCTAAAGAATACAAGCAATGTAAGTTTATACTATAAGACTAGCGAGAAATTCGAATGCTACAGTGATGCGGATTTCGCGGGCGATAAAGTAACGAAAAAATCGACAACCGGTGTTCTGTGTAAATTTAGCGATGCAGTAACTTGGCAGAGCAAAAAACAACAAAGTGTTGTACTGTCAACTACTGAGGCTGAATATGTAAGTGCAGCCCAGGCAGCAAAAGAAATAGTATGGATTACGCGACTGTTAAGTGAAATCGGTATGAACAATGAGAAAAATGTTTTGTACGTCGACAATATCAGTGCGATCAAACTTGCAAAGAATCCTGAATTTCACCAACGAAGTAAGCATATAGATATTAAATATCACTTTGTGCGAGATCTTTATGAAAAGGGCAAAATTGATATAATATATATAGAAAGCGAAAAACAGTGCGCAGATATTCTAACGAAACCACTTGCGAGGCCTAAGTTTGAATCAATGCGACAGATGTTAGGACTCGTAGATAAAAAACGTTTATTGCGCTAAGTAACCTTCTCTCGTTTTTGTGTATGGTCTTAGGGAGAGTGTTAAGGGGTTACACCAACCTAGCGGAAAAAAAAATTCGATTTTTTTTTTATTACATTTTCTTGAAGCTTCAAGTTTCGAGAATATATCCTGAAAGTTTTATGTTGATATCTGAAAAAATGCCGGAATTACAGAGAGTTGAGTAAAACAGGATCGAGCGTTCGAGTGCTCGAATTGGAGCAATATCAACATAAATCGCCACTGGACGATGATGTGATTAAAGCCATTCGTCCAATATTTGAAAACAACTTTCTAGTGATAATTTACTGGAGAAATGCGTCGGTGGATTTACGCAAAACGTTAACGAAAGTTTGAATAATCTGATTTGGCGCATAGCGCCAAAAGTGCAGCACAGCGGTGCACACGTTGTGCAAATTGCTGCCAATATTGCTGCATACACATTTAATGAAGATGCTGCCGCATATTTATTAATGATAATAAAAGAATTGTGCTGCATATTGCGAAAATCAAGACCGAGCGCGCATCAATGTGGCCGAAGTACGAGCGCAGAAGGCGATGCGCGAAGAAAAGATTGCTCGCTGTCAACAAAAGTCTTCACAAAGCACTGCTGTTATTGATGTGGAAGGAATCTCATATGGCCCCAGAATTGTCGACTAGAGGTAAAGTGCAAAATTCGGCTATTAACAATAGTAGAACTAAACTTGAAACTTTAAACGCGTTTTTCTCAAAACATGGTTTTCAAAGTCGGTGACCACCAGATCTCAAAAACTAATGGATAGATCGTTTTCAAATTTTTACACAATACTCTCAGAAACATTCTTTTGTCGGTGACGATCTTTTTTTTTTTTAATCGGTCTTCATTAAAAAATAAAAAAATGAAAAGGACAAAAATTTTTCGTTTTTTTTTTTAATTTTAACTTCAACTCATCGCCATTTTGTAACAAACGATAAAATCGACAATCGGCGATCGTCACCGACAAACCACTACTGTTAACTTAAAAACACCATTTTGTTTTTTTGTTTCAGATGGATCGTTTAGACGGGACAGTGGTCACCGCAAAATGCGTTTTTCCAAACCTCAATGTGTGTCGGCGGCCATATTTCTGCTTTCCGTCGCCATTGTTTAATAAAAAAAATTTTTTTATATTGTCGAAACATAAGTCAATAATCACCCAAAATTTCATTTAATTCCCACTACCCGTTTAGGAGGAATAAAATATCAAAGTTAGGCCTGTTTTTCGACCGTCTAGGTTGGTGTAACCCCTTAAAGAAAGTCGGTGTGAAGACCAGACACAGAAGCGTTTTGTAAAGCAAGCTATACGAAATCTAGACGCTGTTCAAAAAACAAAAGAGAGTAGGGAGTGGGGGAAAACGTCGTGCGGCCGAATGCGAGCGGAAAAATGCATTGCGTCAGTCAGTTCTAAGCAAGCAGCCTAAAAGGCAACTGCTCGTCGTGCTATGTAAAAACGCGGTAATAAAGTCAATCTTTCCATATCGACTCTTTCCACAATTCGTCACCCAACAAACACTAACACTAACAAATACACATTTACGGGAGAGAAGGGGTGCATAATCATTGATTATGTGATGGGAAATGGAGAGGCGAAGGAAAGAATAAGAAGTTCGAAGATAGAAGAGTCCATAGATTCGGATCATCAACCGTTAGAGGTAACAATAAAAGGAAATAAGGAAGGGTGGAAGGAGAGAAAGAGAGAGGAAAGGTGACAGAGAAAAGTATGGGATAGGGACGCGAGACATTTAGGAAAAGGATGGGAAAGATGAGATGGAGTGAAGAAGAGGAGGGGCCGGAAGAGTTAGAGGAAAAGATAAGGGTGTCGATAAAAGAAGTGGAGAGGGAGAGAGGAATAGCTAGATGTAGAAGATGGTGGGAAGGACTGTAAGGAGAAAAAAGGGGAAGTGAGGAGAGGGCTGAGAAAATGGAAAAGAGGGGTGGGAGAGATAGAAACCTATAGAAAAAAGAAAAAGGAATACAAAGAATTATGTGAAAGAAAGAAGGAAGAGAATGACAAGTGGGAGAGGCAGGTGGAGGAGGCTAGAAGAGAGACAGACGTATGGGAGATTGTAAACAGGGAAAGACGGAAGAGAAGAAAAGTAAACGAGAGGATTGCTATGGAGGAATGGAAAGAGTACTTCATGAGATTATTGGGGGGATGAAGGGAAAGGAAGGGTGGTGAATGGAGCGGGAGAGGAAGGATAGGTGGGGAGGTAGATATTGGAAGGGAAGAGTTAAGAAGAGTGCTAAGTAAATTAAAAAAAGAAAAAGCGGCAGATTTAGATTCCAAGCAAAGCGTGGAGATATGGGGTGAGAAAAGGAAGAAGGAAATTGGATTTGGATATTCTGTAACAGGTCTGGAGAGATGAGGTATGGCCGGAGGGTTGGAGAGAAAGAATAATCATACCAATAATAAAGAAGGGGGAGGAGAAGAAGGTACAAGAGTACAGAGGGATTACCCTGATGCCTACACTGTATAAAATATACACGACGATTTTGGTAGGGAAACTAGAAGAAGAGATAGAAAGTAAAGGGATTATCCCGCAAAACCAGACGGGTTTCAAACGGAAAGAGGAGATTTGGGGGAGAAAGCTGCGGCTTTTCAATAGATTGGTGCGGACGGTAATGGAGGGGAGATTTGGAGGTAAAAGGAGAGGGAAGGGATGGAAAAATGGAAAAGAAGTACTTGAGGTGGGTGTGGGGGTGGATAGAAATACACCGCGGTATATGGTAAGGGAGGAGCAGAAAAAGAGATTAAGAGGAAGGGCGGGAAGTCGGGCTTGGGGATATGAAAAAAGGTTAGAGAAGGGATTGGGAAGTGAATTGGCAAGAGCTTGCTGGAGGGAAATAAGAGGAAGGGTAAGGAAGAGCAGGAACCAGTCGAGAGGAGGAAAAAAAGGGTTTTTTGAGAAGAAAGACTTTAGGATAGAAGAGATAGAATTAAGGGAGAAAGAGAAAGGATGATTCAATAGGATCAAAGAAGTGGATAAAGACATGCAAAGAAAGGAACGAAGGAAAAGGATAAGGAATTCGGAATATAATGGATGGTACTGGAGGGTAAAAAAAGATGGAATTCCAGGGTATTTAAAGAAAAAATGGAGAGAAAACAGATGGAGGAGAATAGCCAGATTTAGATTGGAAAACGAGGTTAGGGAGAGCAGGTATTGGGAGGAGGAAAAGAAAAGGAAGTGTAGACTATGCGGGGAGGGGCAGTGGAATGGGTGGGAGCATGTATGGAAAGATTGCCGAGACTGGAGGAGAAGGGGAGGAAGTTGACAGGAGGCGGTGGAATGGATGTTGGAGGAGGAGGGAGAGAGGGAAGAGTGAATAAGGATACTAAAAAAGAAAAGAAGACAGAAGGGGGAGAAGAAATGATGGGGGTGGGTGTTGGGGAGGGAGACCGAGAGAGAAAAGTACCCAACCGGGGGTAGAGTAAGAGGGGGGTGAGAGAGGAGGATGTGATAGTGAGGGGGAGAATGAGAGGAGTGTAGAAAGAGAGATAGTTGGGCCAAAAGAATTCGGCTATGGACCGATGAATAAAATAAAGTTAAGAGAGGTCTTAAGAGTAAGACGGATTGAACAATGCAAGAGGAAACGGAAGTCCCGGGCGAGGCGGCGATAGGAGCGGCGGTGCGGATGGGTTTGGAGGCGAATAAATCGCATCCAGGTCTGCCCGTTGATCCTAGGTGCGTAGGCTAAGTAAAGTCGCATTTAGATCTAGTATTTTAGAAATTTTAGGAAACTTTATGTATTTTTGCGAAATTTTGTGAATTGTTGTAAACTTTTGTGAAACTTTGTAATCCAAAAAAAAACAATAAACCATACTACTAATTAAGAACCAGATACTTCACTATGTGCGTATATAACATAAATATGTAAAATTGTAAGATATCTATACACTGAGAAAAAATTTTTTTAATCTGGTAAATGTATTAAAATTATATTTACTTAATTTAAATAAATAATATTTAAAACATAATTTTTTGTTTTTATTAATAATAAACGAGTGGATATAATTTGTCCACGTTCGGAATGGCCACGTGAAATATTGCACGGAGTTCAATTTGCTCACGTTCGAAACGGCCACGTCCAAAATGACCTTCGGCCCCCTCTCGCATCCACCCCTTCTAAGTCGCTAACCCATGTGCATTGTACTGGAAATTATGTAAAACATACGTGGCCATTCCGAACGTGGCCATTCCGAACGTAGCCATTTCGAACGTGGCCGTTTCAAACGCGGCCATTTCGAACGTGGTCAAATTTATACGTGGCCATTTCGGACGCTCCCATAATAAAGTAGAGCATTAAAATTAAGAAATAATATCTTGTTACAAAATTTATTTAAATCTAATTTTGGTTTATTATATTACAATGCAATACTTCTTAAAATGTAGTAAATAACTTTTTAAAATATAGAATCTAGGTCTCTTATATATAATCAAAGAAAAAACGTTTTAGTAAATATTTGTTTAAATTTACTTTTCCAAAATTATACAAATAATAGATAAGTTACTTATAAAAAGTAAATAATTCCTAAAAACAATTTATTGAATTTGAGAAAGACATTTACTTAAATAAAATAATTGTATCCTGTAAAAACAAAAAAATTTCTTATTTGTAGTAAACAGATTTTTTAAATTTACCATGCATTATACAACGGCCATCGCCCGCGAATGGGTAACTTCACTATCTACCCTGAGGTAGCAAGGGTTCTTGTGGTTTCTCGTAAACAAGATGCGCTTATTAATAAATAAAATGAGCTCACCGAGAGCATGCCAACGAAAAAAGCTGCGATGAACATGCAGTAAATCATTTATAAATTAGTGACAATTTAGTATATAATATCTTTGCATACAACTGTAAAGGAATTTTTGAAAATTAAGAATCAGGTTTATTTATTTTTAAGATAAAAATCTTTTATTAAGCAAATCATTCACTACGTACCAGAACTATTTTATACAAAAAATATTTCTATGAACAATTTATTTCATAGAAATACTTTAAAATCAAATAAATTTAATTAAAAAAGTAGAAAATAAACATTGTGTTTTTCAATATTAACTGCAATACATAATATAGTTTTGGTATGTAGTAAATGATTATTGAATAATATTTAATAGAAGATTAATATTCTACAAATAAATAAACACTTTAATTTAGAAAAATGCGTGTCCAGTTGTATATAAACACATCATTTACTAAAATTAAAGAAAATTTTTTGTTTTTCAGTAAATTTTTTTCTCAGGTTCTCACGAATTCGAATTTTTACTCATTATCTTCCGTTTATACTTTTTATACTTGTACATTGGTTAAACCTTTCCCGTAATTGACATTTGAAAAGAGAGAATTTTAGTTGGTTTTTCTAAATATACTGTTGATCTCTAAATACAAATGCTGTCTAAATGAAAAGTCCAATGTCGGTTCCTAGGGTGTTAACAATTAATGCATTTTAATTAGCAGAGAATCTGAACCTTCAATAAGATAATCTTTCATATAATGTAATTGAAATATAAAATGTACTCAAATAAAAATTATATATTATTTATATAAAAATTCTAATTCGCATAGTATCTTACAAAACATGTATGCTATATACGCACATAGTGACGTATCAAAAATCAACGATTTCTAACATTATCCTTTTGTAATATTATACATTTCAACTAAGAATTGTGTTTCAAGACTAATGAATTGTCAGCACACAGTATATGCTGGTGATTGTAAATTTAAACAATTAATTATACACGTGAACATTTAGTGTTGGTTTATAGCGTATTAAATATATATATTTCTGATTTTAAACATTTCTACCAAAATCAAACGATTCATATTTATACCCACTCTATAACAATGAGATGAATGAAATGATTACCTGCGACCGTAATGCGCCTTCTACGCGACTTACGATTCCTATTGGAAGATAAAACTTTGATGCTAGATCTCTCCTTGGCAATTTTTTGTCGTGGTTGTGGCACAGGCGGTACATCTTGTCTCCTACGGTTTGCTGCTGCAAGAACGCCGTCGCTGGCTGACAAAGCTCTCTGATCTTCCGATTGCAACCATTGAGCCGCAACATCCTGTGCAGACTCCTGCTCTTGTTCTGGCTGCGAAGGTGGTACTTCTCCGAGGACTATCATGCGAGATTCACCGCTTGTGTTGCCTAAACAAATTATAGATAAAAAAGTGAACAAATTTAATTTTTACTTCAATTCCTAAAAGAAAAAGGAAAGAATATTATATGAATAATTCTTAATATGAATAATTCTTAAGTATGAAAGAGTGAAGGAGATATTTCTCGGCTTATTTAAATCATCATTATCAAAAAATCAAGAGACATGACTCGTGTCAAATAAACACGCAGCGCGAGACCGCCTCAAAGTATATGTGAATTGCGAGCACTTGAGATTATCGAATGTCAATGATGACTAAACTATGAGTTTTGAGTAAGTTCAATCGATAGTTTGAATTTAAATAGAATGTTTTTATTCTTCCTTTATGTGCCCAATAAGCGGTATATCTCAATGTAAAATTCAAAATTTTTCCATGTAAGGTCATCATCATCATATTGTCATAATTATCATTTCCATAATGATCAAGAGACACGGTAATGTCTCGCGCCAAGTGAACGTGCAGCGCGAGACCGTACATTTACGCGAGTACGCGACTTTTGCGAGCACCTGAGATTATCAGATCTCAATAACAATTTAACCAATCGAGTTTTAATTATGTTCAATCAAAAGCTTGGGTTTGATTTATTAAAAAAAAAGTTTTTATTTTTTTCTACGTGCTCTAGGAGCGGAGATATAGCGACGCAAAATCCAAATTTTTCATTTAAGATAATAAATATCAAGTATTATAAATTACAATACAATTAATAATAATTCTTTTTTAGAAAAGTCATATAGACCCGAGAAGTACGCGTTTGTCATCTTTTTTCCACGTAATTGATCGGTCGAGTCCGCGACAAGTTTCACGGCGATGATGTGACAGTTCAGTGGTTCATGGTTAATTAATGACGCGTGCGAAGTTAGTAGCGAGTCAAATTTGTGTTTCTGTAAGTATATTATATCGTAAAAAGAAATTTAAAAAAAAGTAAAAAAGGCGCCAAGTGTGAGTATGTGCGCCCCTAAGAAAGAACTATTATATTAGGTAAATTGTCTTACTGTCCTATTGTTTTATTGTCTTTTCTACACAAATAATGATATAAAGTAAATGCGCCAATTATAAAAATATTTGTACAAAATTTATTTATTATAACTTTTTATTAAGATATTTAATAATAAACGGGCTTGATGATCAAATAATTAAATAATTAAAATCAACCAACAGGATTATAGTAAAGCAAAAACTTAGCGTGCCCGGCTCGCATTTTTTCTATATTTTCAAGACTCTATGTTATTGGTATCAATAAATATATACACAAGAATGAGATTAATGTGGCTTAAGTATTGTTTTACTATCTATCAGTTTTTGCTTCATTATTTGTTATTATTCCATTTTTTTAAATAATTTTTTAATATATTTTATAGAATTTTCCTAAGTTTTTTTTCAAATATACTTGGCTAATTCTATTCGTATTATTTTTGAATACGTTTATGTACTTGACATATCTTTTTTATCTTTGTAAGGTTTTCAGATTAATAGGTTATTATGTTTTCATTATTTTATTTTTATAAATAATTTCCATATTGTATAACATTGATGGGTCACTGCGTTTCAACAAGCCGGGCACGCCAAGTTTTTGCTTTACTATAATTCCGTTGGTTGATTTTAATCATTTAATTATTTGATCATTAAGCCCGTTTATTATTAAATATTTTAATAAAAAGTTATAATAAATAAATTTTGTACAAATATTTTTATAATTTACTTTGTATCATTATTTGTGTAAAAAAAACAATAAAACAATAGGACAGTAAGACAATTTACCTAATATAATAGTTTTTTTCTTAGGGTCGCACATACCCACACTTGGTGCCTTTTTTTACCTTTTCTTAAAAAAGGTAATTTTGTTCGGATATCACGCATTTTGTAGTATTAAGCATCTTATTTAAGCTGCGTCAGTGAATATTCACTGATTATCACAGTTATAAGTATGCCACTTCGAATCAGTGAATATCCACTGATTAAGAGAGTGAAATGCAGTAGTAAATAATGTACCAAATTTGTTTTCCTAAATGTCTAACAATGATATATTGGCTTGATATATGCGTAGCTTCTTGAATTCCTCACAAACTTTGATGGCACTTTGCTAAATCATTTTTTAAAAATAGAGAAACAAAGGTATTTCTATATTATTACTTTTGCCAGATAGATAAAATTTTTGTAATTGTTCAACACTTATAATTTTATATTGTTTTATACATAGACTCTAAATATTTATAACTGCAGCAACAAGCATTTGTTACTATATAACTACCTAATACTGCATGCTTTGTAATTTCCTGTAGAGCTTCATTCTCTATATTACTTTTGTCAAATTCTGTTTGTAATATGTCAATTTTGTGTGGCTATATATTAAAAAAAAAGGTTTTTTATGGCTGTGCTTATTATTCTCTTTTTCTCTCTCTTTTTTCTTCTCTTTCAAGATAATCCAGAAATAGCCACAATGATTTGAAGATTCTTTTTTACTAAAAAAAAAAAAAAAAATACGTATACATATTTCTACATACTAATTTATAGAAAAAATAATGTCTTAGATTGTCTAGATTATATATATAAGTATGTTTATATATATAAGTATTTTCATATGTCATATGTATATAGAAGGATGTATATATCTACATATGTGTGTGTATGTGTCTGTGTGTTATTTGTAAATTTTATTTATCTCTCTCTCCCTTTTTTTCTTTGTGTAAGTAATGCTTTTTTTCTTTTTTTCCTTATGTTATACATAGCCCACATAGAAATGAAACCTCCAATAGACGTCCATTAGACGTCTGCCATGGAAGTTTGAACTTCCAGTGGACGTCCATTAGACGTAGAGCCATTAGAAATCCACAGTTCCACACTGCGTACGTTTATTAGACCTCCATTAGACGTCATCAAAGAGGTCTATTAGACGTTGTCTGGATTATTGATAGAGGCTTAACGAAACCTCGGTGGATAACTGGCGGATGTTTTGTGGATCATTAGTAGAAGCTTCATGGAGCCTCAATAGATGATTGACGAAATAAAAATTTAAAATAAAAATTTCATTTTTTAAAAATTACTTTTATTAACAGTACATACTAAATTTAGAACAAATTTTTATTAATTAATTAAATTTAAATTTTATTATTTTATTTTATTCTTACTTGCCGCTGATGGGTTTTGAACCCGGGACCTTAGGATTACAAACCTTGTACTCTATCTGTTATGCCAATTTGACTCATCGATATGGGTACTTGTTATTGTCTACATATACCTATATGTTATAAACTGATGCAATTATATTATTTTTTATAAAAGCAATTAAATTTTGCAAAACATTAAAAATAAATAGCATTAATTTATTTACTTATTAATTTCATTGTTAAATTTATCTTTTTCCATAACCTTAATAATTTGATGAAAATTGCGATTTATTTAGCATTAATACTTTGAAGCGTTCAAATGGTTAATTAGATGGTTAACTATATAGATCATATATTCTAAGAAAAATTGAATAGTAGAATTTATTATCCAGTTTCTGTTGAAAGTGTCCTAGATGCGCACAAGAACAAACGAACACCACCAATCAGATTGCTAGGTTGGTTAAGGTTAGGATGAATTTATAAAATTTGATTGGTGCCCAAATAACACACGATATTCTATGGATATCCATCCTTGATCCATAAAGTGAAAAGTATATACAGGACATTATACATACATAAAATGAATATTTATGGATGGATATAAATGTATGTACGTCATATGTACATAATATAAATATACTTTGATGGATTAATTACTTATACATCTCCATGTATATTGTATGTATATTGTATTTATATACGTGCAGGTACGTATTGAAACATACATAAATGTACTTTCATGTACATCGGACAAACATATTTTCATGGATTAGTTTAGGATGTTTTTCGATGCATGTCAAATGTTTATTGTATGTATATACGTGCAGGTACGTGTCGAAATAAACATAAATGTATTTTCACGTACATTGAATGAATATATTTTCATAGATCCGTTTAGGATATTTTCTGATACACTTCAAATGTACATTGCATGTATATACATGTACGTATCGAAATGAACATAAATGTACTTTTCATATACATCGGATAAATATACTTTTGTAGATCCGTCTATGATATTTTCTGATGTCAAACGCCTATTGTGTATATATATATATATATATATATATATATATATATATATATATATATACACAATAGGCGTTTGACATCAGAAAATATCGTTTGTACGTGAAAATACATTTAATATGTTCATTTCAACGCGTACATACATACATACATACATATATATATATATATATATATATATATATATATATATATATATACACACATGTATGTATGTACGCGTTGAAATGAACATATTAAATGTATTTTCACGTACATCGGATGAATATACTTTTATGGATGTCTAGGATATTTTTTGATGCATTTCAAATGTACATTGCATATATATACGTGCATATACTTATCGAAATGTATACAAATGTACTTTCTGTGTATATTAAATGAATCTACTTTCGTGGATCAGTTATGTATATTTTTTTGCCGGTGAAGGGTTTGAAAACTTGGCGCTGCAAAAAATTTGAAGTCTAAACATATATGATCTATATAGTTAACCATCTAATTAACTATTTAGAAGCTTCAAAGTATTAGTGCTAAATAGATCGCAATTTCCATTAAATTATTAAGGTTATGGAAAAAGATAAAAACAATGAAATTAATAAGTAAATAAATTAATGCTATTTATTTTTAATGTTTTACAAAATTTAATTGCTTTTATAAAAAATAATATAATTGTAACAGTTTATAACATATAGATATATGTAGACAATAACAAGTATCCATATTGATGAGTCAAATTGGCGTAGCAGATAGAGTACAAGGTTCGTAATCCTAAGGTCCCGGGTTCAAACCTACCAGCGGCAAGTAAGAATAAAATAAAATAATATATATAATTTAAATTTAATTAATTAATAAAAATTTGTCCTAAATTTAGTATGTACTGTTGATAAAAATTAAAAAAAAAATTTTTTTATTTTATTTCTTTAACAACATTTTTTAATAACATATTGTTCACTAGGTGTATATATTTATGATATACATAGAACGTGCAGCTGTATGTTTTATGAATAAACAATGGATCTCATATGGAGTGCATTTGCTGATACAATGGATATACTATGATTGCTAATTTAAGTACATGTGGATATCCCATGGACATCCAATATTCATGAACATATATATAATGAATATACATTGTATATTTTTGTACTATTTGGATGGTTTCCGTTTGTTACTGTGCGCATCTGAGACTCACTCTTTTTGTACATGACCAATTAGATTTTGTGTATTTTTTGTGCACAGTAATTGTAGACAAACCGTTATTTTTGAAAACATTATCTTTATGATAATTTTTTTAAATATCAAATGGATCTCTCATTCAGAATGTTATAGTGTTGTGTGATTTCTGAGTCAACTACGACGCGCATGGACGGCTAAAAAATCGGACAGCATTGTGATATCTTTTATGAGACATTAAGCTGATATCATTTAGCTGATGTCATAAGGATAACATTTTCAAGAAACTTAAATGAAACTCTTCAATGAGATATCTCAAAGATCTCTCTTAGTAAACGTCTCTGATAAATGTTACCATTTTGATATCATTTCCAAGATATTTAAATGTTTTCTTAAAAAAGTTCTCTTAAAGTTTTCATTCTGACAAGCGTGTTGTCTGGGTAACTTCCACCATAGAAGTAAATGTTCCATACAGCTATGGAAGTTTAATGGATTCCTAATGGACGTCTATCTGACTTCCATCATGGAAGAAAATATTCCATAGAGCTATGAAAGTTTAGTAGATCCCTCATAGACGTCTATCTAACTTCCGCCATGGAGGTAAACCTTCAATGGAGCCATGGAAGTTTACTGGATCCCTAATGGATGTCTATCTAACTTCTACCATGGAGGTAAACCTCCAATGAAGCCATAGAAGTTTATTGGATCTTTAATGGACGTTTATCTAACTTCCGCCATGGAGGTAAACCTCCAATAGAGCTAAGGATGTTTACTAGACCTCTAATGGACGTCCATCTGACTTCCACCATGGACATAGACGTCCCATGAATCTATGGAGGTTTAATGGACGTCCACTGGATGCCAATTTCTATGTGGGAGTTCTAATAATTTAAATAATTACTCGTAATAAATATAATATACAAGTAATAACGAATAATTATTAGAACTATGTATAACATAAGGAAAAAAAGAAGGAAAGCATTATTTACATAAAGAAAAAAAGAGAGAAAAAGATAAAAAATACACGAACACACACACACGCGCGCGCGCGCGTGCACATGTGGGTACGTACAGGGTGTTGCACTTGAATACAATGCAGTCTAACGGGTTGCCTATCCATTCCGTCGATAAAAATGCGTGCCGATTTTATGAGTGCGTGCGCGAAAAGAGCAGGCTAAGCAGGCATGCTGTATACGACCCGCAGCCTGCGTAACTAAATTAATTTTATAATTATATTTAGTTAATTAATTTAAATCTTATTTAGTTAAAAAAATATAATAACTTATCAAATGGTATTTTGCTAACACGTGTGTTATATTACAATTATATTATTGAGTGGGAAATTACGACTAACAAGCACGTTACATGTAACTTTGTGTTTGCTGGGAATGCTCTTTTCCTTAAATATTATATAATATAATTTCTGTCTTTTAATAATGAAAATAAAGAATATTTTAAAGATAAATTTGACTAGAGATAACAAAAGAAAGAAAAAGAAGAAACACAAAAAGAGAATTAATAGAATAAATAGAAGAGGAAGAATGAGGAGAGAGAAAAAAAATTTTTAATAGTTAAGAAAAATTAAGAAAAAAAAGTAAAATAAAGTAAGTTATATACACATGTAAATAAATTATATTGTGTAATAATATTTATATATGTATTCCTATGTATATGTATTCTTATGTATGTACGCATATAAATATAAGTATGTATGTACATACATACATATACAGGGTGTCCCAGAATGAATAATTTTTATTTTGCAGAGTGAAAGAGAATAAAATTTTAAACTAAAAGTTCCTTTAAAAATTTTGGCTTAGACTATTATTTACTTAATTATTAATAAATAAAGTTGATCAATTAGACGGCGCGCGGCCGGCATATGCAATAGCGTAGCATGCCACGTGGCACGCGCGCCCTTCATTCCGCTATTTAACCTGAACTTTGCCACTCTTTGCCATCTTCTCTCCTCTCAATTCTCTTTAAGTAATTCGGAATCTCTCACCTTTGATTTTTCCGTACCACCTATTAAAACGCGAGCTACTAATCCTCTCCCATCTCTCCCTCCTCTGCCTATTCTCCAATCCTTCTAACCTCCTTTCCAGATCTAATCTCTTCCTCATTTCCTTTCTTTCCTCTTCCCACTTCATCATCATTTCTTTCCATTGCTTACTTATTTCTTGCCTCCCTTCGTCTAATTTCACCCCTCTTTTTTATTTTTTTAACAATATCCTTCCTCAAAAATTCTTTAACACCATCTAGCCCTTTATCCCAATCCCTATTATATTCCTGCCCCCCTTTTGGACTTCCCCCTAGCCTACTCCTTTTACATAATTCTTCCTCCTCTTTCTGCTCATCTCCCTCTACCCCCTCTTCTAGTTCCCTTTCCTTCTCTTTCCTCTTTCCCCTGCTAAACAAATCCTCTATGCTTCCCATGCTACTCGTTCTCTCCCTTCCTAATCTCTCAACATTCGACGGCCTTCTTCGTTTCTTAATTTCCTCTACCCTCTCTTCTAATCCTATATCCTCCCTCATCCCTCTCTATTCTCTTTGCTACTAATAAACTAACCTCTCGTTTCAACTAACTTACAAACCCGTCCTCCTTCTACGAATTCCCACTCTTCTGCTCCGGCGCTACTGTCGCCCGTACGTTCTCCCTTCTACCTATCTCTATGCCCCACGTTCCAACCTAAAAAATACCACACTTTTCCTTTCTTTTTCTACTTTTTCCCTTATTCTACCTCTTGAAATTATTATTCTCATCTATCGCCCTGCTCTCCTGTTTTCCCTACTACCTCTCCGAAACACCCTCTTTATCATTCATACCTATAAACTCCTCGCAGCAACTCCACACTAGCACACTGCTTTCACTCCTGTCACTCGCACAGTCACCGGAAGCGGAAGTCAAGTATATATATATATATCATGGTGGAAGAATGTAAGGTGTGCTCGTTCTTGAGACGAATTTGGGATAGTTCTGCGCAGGGTACCAGGTACGGCCATATTCAACGTCACAGGCATGGCTGCGCCCATGCCGCCTATGGTCGGACATTGCACGTCACACATGTCGCACGTCTTAATAAAATCGCGTATGTTACGTATGCTGCCGCATCTCCAGGACAGAGAAAAGCAGAGTAAGGCAGAGAAAAACGTAAGTCGTACATGTCGTAGTATACTATTCTAGACTCTAGAGTAGTAGTATATTACGACTCTGCCTACGACTACGACTACGACACCTACGTCTCGTTCTCTGCTTTCGGCCTTAATATTTCTTAAATCTCGTCAGCATTGTGCTATATGTTTTCCTCTGGCTGAAGTAAGTTTAATCTCTATTCCATTATCTTAAATTTCAAGTTATTCTTATTCACGTAAGGTTGCATTATGAAGTGGAAACAAAAAAGGATGAGAAAAATTACAAATATAAAAAAATAATGCAGACCTTGGAATGTAATTTGTCTAAAAAAAATAATCCTTTTATAATGATAAACCATAAAATATATAGAAATATGTATAAGAATATTTTTACAAAGATTTTGTATAACTTGTATAGTTCCTTTATATTATGTTTAAATATTTATTCCTCTGAATTTTGTATAATTTTTACTTCTTTATGAAATAAAATACTTTTAACTTTTTATTTTTATGTTTATTTTATTTCTGAATCTAAATATTTGAAATTTAATTCAAATATTTAGATTCGTTTATATTTTGTTTGTTGTAAAATATATTTCTACTTTTTTTCTACTATTTTTAATTCTACTATTACAATGTATTTCAACTTAATTAAATTAAAATTAAAATGTATCAAATGTTACTACAAAAAGTCGCAAATAAAATTAGATAATTTTATTTTTTTTTAATTACTTTTTATTATTTTATGATTATTTTTTATAATTTACATGTATATTTTAGTCTACTTTTTATTATTAAATATCAAGATTAAGTATAAACTAAAAAATTTTGAACTAAATATAGTTAATAGTTTATAGAATTAATTTTATTACATTAAAAATTGTATGAACAAAAAACCAACTTTATCAAAAGTTATGTAAAATTAAATTAGAAAGTAATTTTAAAACGCATTATTTATATTAAATTAGAATATCGTAATTTTTTAAAAATTATCTTATAGTAAAAATAACGAAACAATCACAATTTAAACACAAAAATAAGTTAAACCAATAATACGTATGCCAAATTCAAATTGCCGCGACAAGATGGCGGTATCTGGAGCACATTTCTTATTGGTTGTTAGACCCATATGCGCAAGAGCACACCTTGTATTTTTCCACCATAATATATATATAGTATATATATTGTGACGTGACAGCTGTAGGCTGCTGCCCGTCACAAGGGCTTCATCGGCCCTTACTCGTTAATATTACGCGGGTCCTGCGTCCTCCCGTTCGGGAGCGGATGCGAAAGCGTGATATGTTATATTTTCTATGTGTGTCGTCCCGTGTGTTGTTCATTCACTAACTGTTAAGATTTTTGCAAGCGCTACTTCGCGAGTGTGGCGGAAGTCGGTGGCCAAAGCGGATCTATTTTGTAAATTCTGGCGTCTCGTCTCAATGGAGGACAGGGCACTCACTTGGACACGGTTCAAATGGACAAGGTGCATTTGGACACGGTGCTTTTGGACACAATATCTTGCGCACGGTTCAAATGACCACGGTGCATTTGCACACTGTGCATTTGGACACAAAAGAAATTTTATTAAAAATGTACACCAGTTATATGCACACGTAAAATTTACCACCGGATATTTGCACACACAAAAATGCCCACCGTTCACTTGGACACGTTAAATTTGCACACCATTCATTTGCACACCGCTCACTTGCACACCATTTACTTGCACACCGTTCACTTGCCCACCACTCATTTGCACACCAAGAAATGCGCACCGATCATTTGCACACGAAAAGATGCGCACTGATCATTTGCACACGGAAAAATGCGCACCGATCATTTGCACACGAAAAAATGCGCATTGATCATTTGCACACGGAAAGATGCGCACTGATCATTTGCATGCGGAAAGATGCACACTGATCATTTGCACACGGAAAGATGCGCACTGATTATTTGCACACGGAAAGATGCACACCGATCATTTGGACACGGTGCTTTTAGACACCGTTTATTTGCACACTGTTCAATTGCACACCATTTAAGTTGCAAATCTATGTGGTGCAGTGAATGCTTTACACACACACACATACACACACACGGGGGGGGGGGGTGCAAGAGAGGGCCTTCGGCTCCCCCTTCCGCACCCACCCCGTCCAAGTCGCTAACCCATGTACATATTGCAAACGCAGCCACAATGAATATTTAATATGCATTTGATTAAACGGTGTGCAACTGAACGATGTGCAAATAAACGGTGTGCATCTTTCCGTGTGCAAATGATAAGTGTGCATCTTTCCGTATGCAAATGATCAGTGCGCATCTTTCCGTGTGCAAATGATCGGTGCGCATTTCTTGGTGTGCAAATGAGTGGTAGGCAAGTGAACGGTGTGCAAGTGAATGGTGTGCAAATGAATGGTGTGCAACTTTTACGTGTTCAAGTGAACAGTAGGCATTTTTTCGTGTGCAAATATTGGTGGTCAAATTTTACGTGTGCATATAACTGGTGTACATTTTTAATAAAATTTCTTTTGTGTCCAAATGCACAGTGTGCAAATGCACCGTGGTCATTTGAACCGTGCGCAAGTGCACCGCTCCCGGAGGACACCCTTGGAGAGAGAACTAGCAACGAGGGATTTGCAGGAGAATTTCAGGATCCAGCGAAGGCGCGCAGGGCCGGTGCCCCGACGGTGCGACTTCAAATCTGATCCCGCATAAGTTCCGGCAGGGATAGCGACAGCTGCAATCAATGGTGCGTCCTCGTCGAGGAGAAAATAACGTCCCGGTGGCGGAGGATGCGCCCGGCAAGGAGTAAGGAAAAATTGCCGCAGAGGAGAGCGCAAAAATTCCCGTGCACGGGGCCCAAAAATATCGACCACCGCGCTTGGATCAGTCAGCAAGTAGCGGCATGCACGTTCCGCGTCGCGCGCAAATCGAATTTGGAAAATTGCGGCCAATAAGGGCCCGGCTTATCGGAGACAAGGTGGGGCGCGTCGCCGAGCGGGCCCCGCAGGATCTAGGATCAATCACTCGAGCTGCGAACGTTGTTTTGTGTTGTGCAATCCGAATCCTAAGCTGCAAGTTTCGTGTAAGAGGACGCAGGAGCTGGAAGTCATCCCGATCCGGACAAGGTCGACGAAAGAGAGGCGACTTGGTGAGACGAGTGTCACAAAAATTGTAAAGCCACCGATTTCGCGATTGGGCAATTCGCAAAAGAATCACGAGTTTGCTACGGTCTTGTAGTCATTAGATTACAGTCACGAATTTATTAGAGTATCGTTGCTTCGCCCGATCGCGACCGCCTGCGTGAGTTCGCTCCGTGCTGTTCTTTCCGTATTATAATTGCGTTGGGTGTGCGTCCCGATCCGCAGCCGAGTCACTTGTATTTTCGTACTATATTCGTTTCGCGAGTCATGGTCGTTAATTGTATTGTAAATTGTTGCGCATTTGCCGTTCTGAAGAATCTAAGGTATTCTTATTGCATTTGTATCGCAAATCCTCGTGTAATTGCGCTCTCGTAAAATTAAATGTATTTGTCTTTCATCGCCTCGTCGGCGAGCTGGTGATAATTGTCGCGCACATCGTTCGCGGGATCTTATAGCACACGAAAGAGCACGAATCCGTCGCGTGTTGTGCGGGCTTCCAGATACTGTTTGTCCCGATCGCCCTTGGCTGTTATTCTATCGGGAATTCGGCGTCCCCCCCAGCGACGCATGGTGAAGCGTAAACAAGCCGGAGAATTTCCGCGCATGTAAAATAACTTCCGGTAAATATCCCGTGGCCGCAAAATATATTTCCGAGCAATTATCTGCTTGCATCGCGCGCGAGTGTTAGCCGCCGCTTGACAGAGCCTTACGATTTTATATCGTCAGTTGTTAAATATATTCGTTAATTTCATTGTTTAATTTACGTTGTTCTGATAGTTCTCTCGCCTTCCCGATTTCATCTACCCGCATCGAACCTCCGCCTCTGCCATTTTAGGGCTGAGTAGTTGGCTGTCGGAGCCGCCAAGGCTCCGGTCGTCTAAAGAGTGCCCGTTTTTTCCGCGATTTTACCGGCGTAACGTAGATTTGCTGTTTTGCATAGAGAGAGTGGTACGGTCAACATACCTGGCGCCCAAGTTTGATTTTTGGCGAGGAATGCCGGAATTCGGTCGCCCCGACATCCGGGCGGCGAAGGGCCGTGACCAGGGGCGGACGCAAAGTTGGCCATCGCTCGCGAGCGCGGTTACAATATATTTATATACTATATATGCATGTGTGTGTGTATTTTATCCCTCATTCTGTTTCTTTGTGTTCCTCGGAATATTATGTAATATAATTTTTGTCTCGTTTCATAGTGAAAACAAAGAATATTTTAAAGATAAATTTAACTAGAGATAACAAGAAAAAAAAGAGAAAGAAATACAAAAAGAGAATTGATACAGTAAAAAGAAAAAAACCGAAAAGAGAGAGAAAGGAGAATACACAAACATATATATGTAGGTACATACGTCCTTATATGTACATACCTACATATAAAAATAAATACATACATATAAACACATTATTAGCAATGTTATTCTTTATTTTGTTGTTGTATTCTTTCTTATTTCGTCTCTCTCTCTCTCTCTCTCTCTCTCTCTCTCTCTCTCTCTCCCTCTCTCTCATAATAATTTTTTATTGCAAAAATATATATACTATCTATATATATTTTGTGATTATATACGTGATTATTTCACGTAAAATTAATTACACAGACCCAGAACAATTTTTAACGGAAAAACTTCTGCAAAATGTAGATCTAAATGCTCTTTGAAATATTATCTGGCAAAATCCGATATTCATGGTTGAGACAATATAGCGATTAAAAAAAATATAACAAAAAATAATTATAAAATGCATTAGAGAATATTGTAAAAATATTACTATTATAATATTACTACTAATTTTTTAATTGATGATGTATCATTTCCCTAACACTCGAGAAAGAGACTTCTACTTAATATAGCAATTAAAAAGAACATTGCAAAAAAAATTGTGAAATGCATCACAGAGCATTGTAAAAACATTATTTTTGTCTTTGTATTGTACTTACAAATAGTTTTACATATTCTACCTCAAGTCGGGAAATTTTTTTTATTTTATTACTATTCTCCACGTTAAATCCGCCATCTTAAATTTGAACATTTTTATAAAAGTTTATAGAAATAGGAATAATGATGCTCTGCATTTCATAATTTTTTTGTGCAATGTTTCTTCTTCTAGCTGCTATACTGAATCAGCCATTTTGCATATCGGGCTCTGTCAGATAACATTTCAAAAAGCATATTTAGATCTACACATTGCATCCTGGCAGAAGTTTTTGTGTTAAAAATTATTTCGGATCTGTGGCGTGATCAATTTCATGTGAAATGGACTCATAGATATATTATGTAAACTTAATGACTGCGCTTAAACTACACACATCATGTGTAAAAAATCTCAATATCTATTGGTCCTTTAAGCAGACGACTGTTGAATTTAAAATCGATGCAAATTTACTATGTTGTAATAAATTTCATGGTACTTTTATGAAAGATTACAATTTTTTAGAGAACTAGAAAATAACCGTTATCTTTTCTTGGATTTATCGTTATATATCATTAATGACATGTTGTTGATTGATTATAAAAAACATTGTCTAGTCGATATGTATCTTTTTAATCATTCGATCTGTCACAAGATTGGTATAATATATGGATTGGTTGAGAAAACAGTCTTATTGTCTCACTCTAAATTTTATTTTTAAAATAAAAATACTTTGCATGAACTTTTTACTAGACAACCAATTAATCTATTTTTTTTAACAAAATTGATCTCAGGTTAAAGAAATTATTTAATACTAAACTGACTTTAATGAGTAATCCGCTCAATGGTGGAAAAAAAAAGAAAATGAGAAGGGGAAAACAGTTTATGATCGTTCCTTATATCAAGAATGTATCAGAAATAGTAGCATCGACAGTCAAGAAAAATGATTTCATCGTAGGATACAGTATTCTTAATAATCTTAACAGATTTATCAAAGTAAATAAAAATCAAATCAAAGTAAATATAATCCAACAAATTTCGAATAACCACGTGATTTATAAAATTTGTTGCCTAAATTGCTATACCTCGTATAGTGTGAAACAAACTTAATAGAAACTTAACATCAGATTGAAAGAACAAAGATATAGGGAAAAAGAAGATAAAATGACGATCTTAAGATTTGTCGATTTTTCCTAATTTCTGTGATGGTGTAAAAATAATAATCTATTTTTTTAGATTTACTAAAGCCTTTTGTATCTACTATAAAAATTAAAAACTGTTAAATAAATTAGAATTTTAGGAAATTTTGATTTTCTTAAGAACGTGTCAATTTCATCATCTTGCTCCCCTATGTGGGTAAAATGACTTTCAGTAACAAAAAAATTAAATTAAGTGAATTTTTAACCTATCTATTGTTTATCTGTATAAACACCAATTTTCTTATTTATCTAACAATATATTATATTACAAATATAATAGTACAAATACATTATTTTTTTTAATAACGAAAACAATAAATTGCATATGATAAAATTTACTTACAGGTTACCAGTATAACCAGTACACAGTTCTATCACATATTACAAACTTAATTTGTATAACATTAACGCAATTACGTTGCAAAACATAATCTGCAAGTATAAATGCGTCATCTGTCATCTTATTCGCAAAGTATTTATTTATTTACAAAAATGTTACATTGCAAGAAATAAAAAATATGAATGCATTAGTATGTGCGTTTTTAACTATACGTTTGTACTATATTATGATTTTATTAAAAGAGTAAAAGTATCTACTATAATTACGTCATTCCGTATAAACAAGTGCTAAAAAATTATGTATGAGTGTATCTGAACACATTTCTTATTATATTATCCACTTTTGTGGACCAATTGAAACAAATCTACAACAGATAATCTATTATTATCTAAAGCCTTTAATAAGTTCAACATTGAGTTGATATCTGTTACTAGTTCAGAAAAATTAGTGATTCGTCATCTTACCCACATTTCGTCATCTCACCGCTTTTTTCCCTAACATAAAATGAAATCTTTTATACCTTCGATTATTTCCGATTATATTATAAAATTCAAACACAATTTCGACTGAGACAATACTAAGATTTTAGATTTAAATCTAAATATTAGAAAAGATTAATATCAGAGATAATTCACATCAAAAAACAATCAAACAGACTTAAGGGGATGTTAAACTGTTTGTCAAACTTGATCGAGGTCGATAATGTAGTCATTTGGGCACGTCATTAACAAAATTTTGTATGTATTTCTTTTATAAAATTAGAAATCCTGTTCCAGAATTAATTGTAAAGAATTTTTAATTCTGTAAATGCAATAAAAAGTTGTACATTGAAACAAATTGTACAATTCTGTCGATAAAACAGATAGGATCCCCTTAAACACGGAAAACTTTTTTTCTAAAGTTCCTAGGCTTATTCTAAAAGCACAGTATCGTTCTTTGCTGAAATGCCAAGTGCGCCTCATGCTTATTTTATACGTACAAAGTCTAAAACTTTTATACGCAGCAAATGTTTTCACGAGTCGACTACAGAAGTCGATAACAAAACTATAATTTTCTAACTTTCTTTCGTTTTTCGTATGAAATTGATCGCAGCGCACCGCGTTACTATCTGTACTTTAATTTTGGAGAAGGATTGTCAATTCCATGCAATCAATAAAAAGATTTCGGTGTCCGAAAAATTAGTGATAAAACAGAGCAGTTTAGTATCCCCTTAAATAAAGATACCAATAAATAAAGATACTTTTGGACAAATCCTATTTCGCTATTCTAAATAAATTTGCTAATAAATACTTGAATAGATAATAAAAAATACAAAAACATATTTGTACATAAACATCCCAGTGAACACAGTAATATAGTAGCAGTGTAACAGCAATGTAACCGAATATAACAGGTTACGTTACTCTGAAATTACACGTAACTTACATGTAAGTTACAATTTCCGACTCAGCAATATAACATGTTATAATTAATTACATGTTATCTAACCGTTACACAACAGTTACAAAGAAAAATAAAATAAAATAAAAATTTTATTTTTTAAAAATTATTTTTATCAACAACACATACTACATTTAGAATAAATTTTTATTAATTAATTAAATTTAAATTATGTTATTTTTTATTTTATTCTTACTTGCCGCTGCTAGGTTTGAACCCGGGACCTTAGGATGACGAACCTTGTACTCTACCTGCTACGCCAATTTGACTCATCGATATGGGTACTTGTTATTGTCTACATATACCTATATGTTATAAACTGACGCAACTATATTATTTTTTATAAAAGCAATGAAATTTTGCAAAACATATTAAAAATAAATAGCATTAATTTATTTACTTATTAATTTCATTGTTAAATTTATCTTTTTCCATAACCTTAATAATTTGATGGAAATTGCGATCTATTTAGCACTAATCTTTGAAGCGTTCAAATGATTAATTAGATGGTTAACTATATAGATCATAATTCTAAGAAAAATTGAATAGTATACATTTATTATTCTGTTTTTGTTCAGCACATGATGAATTTAAATTTTGTGCATTTTTTGTGCGCAGTAATTGTAGACAAACCGTTATTTTTGAAAACATTATTTTTATAATAATTTTTTTTATTATCAAATAAATCTGTCATTCAGGATGTTATAATGTTGTCTGATTTCTGAGTCAACTACGACGCATCGTTCCGTAATAACATTGATACGAACGTGTTATGTTACGATTATACAATTTTTGTTGAATAACTGTAACGCCAAAACGATGTATAACAGCTATATCACTTGCGTATAACAAATATTACGTAACAGGTTATTTCCATGTCATATAGCACCTACATATCACAAGAATAACAATGTTAAATTACTTGTAACTTCCATGTTATATTGCCGCTATAAAATGTGTTCACTGGGATAACACAAACAGTCAGATTTATTTTAATAGTCAGATTCACTTTAATATTCACACAGCATAAATTGTTTGTAATACACGTCAGTTGACGAATCGAATGGATATCTCTTTTCTTGCATCAATAAGTAAATTCCTTTTTCAATTTTTTAATTGTAAAAATTTGTTTTCTTGAATTGACTATTTGTTTTTCCTTAAACAGCATTCATGGCATTATCATTTAAGAACTTCCTTTTGAGTAATTAAACCGACCTCTTTACAATAATTTTACCTACTAACTCAAACTATTCTCGTGTGGAAACAAAAGTTAATTATGTATTTTGTTGTAATTATTTTTGTAATCATACAGAAATATACTGATAATTTCATGATGATCCATAATAATCAATTCATTTTAATACATATATGTATAGTAATAATAGTAATAAATTAGTTCAATAGAAGTTTAAAAAAATGTACAGTTAAAACATTTTTTTTTCATAAATAAATATTTAAAATTAAAGTCTTCATAAATTTTTACATATTATGCAATATAATAGTTTCTGGTATAGCTTTTTTGTTATATATACCTCGAAAGTAGTCCTTTTCGTGTTACTTTTTCGTGCGTCAGTCGCCGACTTTCACACTTTAACATTATTACAGTCCTTTAAAATGGTTCATGCACATAACAAAGTACTGCAGATTTAGCTCTTATTTACAGGATTATTACTTAAGTCAATACTCATTCTCGTAAAATCTGAAATAAGCTTGCCGTACATATATGCTCTCAAAAGTCTCTCAAAGTTTTAAAATTTTTGTACAGTTCATACGGGAGTTGTTCAATTTTTCACCGGAAATATAAACTTTTCTTTTAGTAATTACTGAGCATATAAACCAAAAACTAGATTATAAAAATCTAAATTGCAAACTTTCTAATGACTACAGATAATATATGTAATGCCGACAATTTATTATTGATATTTAATCTTAAAAATCTTAAAATACGTAAAATTGCAGATTTTGCAATCTATGTTGTGTGTGTGTGTGTGTGTTTATGTTTAATGTACCTAATCTGCATATACTCTACACGACTTTTTCTTCCGAAAATCTTAAATTTCTACCTGCGTTACCACACTCATATGCACATCATCTTGCGACACAAATTTGATAACTTTTACAGAATTATCGACGTTACTTTGCTTTCACAAACCTAACCTTCATTATCATTTTGCACAAGTTTCTCGTTAAAATCTTGCTAATATTAATTCAGATTCTTAAAGTTCATTCTTTTCTAAGCAATTAAAAAAAAACATGTCGATACGATGTTTTTTGTTGATTGCACGCGAGTTTGAAATTTGCAACATAACAAACTTTTACTTTTTTCAATTAAAAAACACATGTTTGGTTTTCATGCGATACAAAAGGTTCGCACTCAACAAATCAAACTCTCGCGTAGGGATTCTCAAAGTAGAGTCTTTGCCCTTTAATTAAAAAAAAAGTACATGTAATTTGGATGATTTTTCGCAAAGTGGCATCACTTAGAAGATTGCCTAAAAATCGGTCAAAAATTTTGTTTCGTTTTTTTTGCGCCAGTGTATATAACCATACATAATCATACATAATACCATATAAAACCATGTATAACTATATACAGACATAGACTATTTTTTCCTGGGTCATTCTGAACAACTTTTCTCATATATGTTACCGCCGCTCGGCCTTAGTTTTTAAGTTAAATACGAAAAGTTATTAACAAAAAAAGTTAAATAAATACGACATTTCTTTGCTGGGGCCACACAGGCGCGCGCGCGCGTGCGCGGACGCAGGGATGTAAAGGAGGCCTTCGCTCTCTCTCCTTTCCGCACCTATACCGCCGATAGGGATGTCCTAGGCAGAAATGCGCAAAAATACAGTATGTACTTTGTTGAGAAATGACTATGTCAATCAAGTCGTAATTTATCAACAAAGTACGTACCGTACTTTTGCGCACTTCTGCCCAGAGCACTCCTACCGGCGGTGTAAATGCGGAAGGGTGGCCAAAAGTCATGTGTGTGTGTGTGCGCGCGTGTGTGTGTGTGTGTGTGTGTGTGTGTGTGTGACCATTGTTCAATTTATAATGTGGTTCAATGACATGTGTTTGTAAACAAAACTCGAAAGACGGTATAATCTAGTATTTCTATAACTTGTTATTAAACAACTTGTTATTGAAGCATTGCTTCTTCTTAAAAGCATTTCTATATTCCATTTCTTTAGTAGTTTTGTTGATTGATATTTAAAAAAATCGATTTGTCGCTCCAGTAGCTATTTTAAACATTTACCTTTATTTTTATTATAAAAAAGTAATTGTGTGTGTGTGTGTGTTTGTATGTATGATGTGTGTGTGCGCGCGCGCGTAACATAAATATATAGTTAATACTAAATAAATGTTAAATAAATCATAAGTGAATGTTTTTTTTAGCAAATAAATATAACTTTATTAAAAAAACAAATATAAACCATTTTATTATACACATATTAAATTATTATTAAAAATTTTTATTTATTTATAATTGTTTAAAATGGCGGTATACTGGCACACTTCTGCAAACGCACATTTTCTAATTTGCGTACAACGTTATTCTTACATTTTTTATCTCATTAAAATTTTAACATGATCTTCTGTTCATCACATAACAAAGTATGTAGGATTTTTGCAAAACATTGAAAACCCTTTTTCCAATAATTTTGTTTGTATAATTTTTGACCATAATAATGTACTTTTTTCTAAAAATAGCTGCCATTTAAAAGATAATAGATGTTTTTAAAATGTACTTTGTAACTTCAATCAATGTAGAAAATAAGAGTTTTTAAATTTTTGTCCTACACTGTACGAAAAAAAAGGTATAGATGGATTACTGGCTTTGTCTGCGCATGCGTTAAATGTATTATGTATTACATTAAATACAGAAGTATCAAAACTGTGGTGCAGGTAACGATATTGATGCATGCGCAGAGAGGACAAATATTACCATATATATACCTTTCTTTCTGGCACAGACTTTGGACACACTTTCAGTCTACACAAAACAAAGCAATTCCTTTTCCATGTACTATATACTCAAAGTGTTAAGCAAACGTTTTAGCTATACTTTAAGCCATCTTCAATGCAAAGAATCGATAATGTACAACAATTTGTATTCATAGCGATCTAGAGTTAAGTTCAACAAACATAATCGGTTGTCAATTCTCTGTACTGAAGATTGCTCAAAGTTTAACCAAAACATTAGCTTAAATATAAATTTCTGCGATTAAAAATACTAAAAAATACTTGTCTTGAGTTTTATCTTGCGTATAAATAACAACGCTGACTCCTTACGGCCCGTCTTTCTTTTTATTATTAGAAATTATTGGAGTCCTGGTCAATTACTATTTTTTGTGTTTAAAAATTATATTAATCTTTAATAAAAATACACTTCATTTGTATTTATATATGTATATTACATTTTAATAATATTATTGCAGCATATTGTATTATAATATTATTGAAATTTTTAATTACTTACAGATATTGAAAAATGTTATATATTTATAGAATTTTCTTCACAATTGCAGTATAGTATCAGTATTCATACAAACTTGATTCTAATGTTAAAAAAACAAAAATAATAGGTAATTTTATTTAAAAAATTTTACATTTTGTTTAAGTTTGCGGAAATAATAACGCTATACTGACAAGGGAACCTCGCGAACCCGAAAATTCTGATTTTAATGAAACTTGGCATAAATGTAGAAGAAGTAAATACATAAATTTAGAAATTAAAAGTTGGTGCTTATAAACGGTTTAAACCACCCTTCAAAAATGTTGAGTTTTTGTCTTTTCTCGATATATCTCGTAAACTAAACAAAGTATTAAAAAATGTTTCACACAAAAGTTTTACAGTATAAATACCTCTATTTAACTATGCTATTTATTTTTCAAAAAAATTTTTTTTCAAAAACAAATTTTTTTTCTTTAAAAAAAATTTTTTTTGAAAAAAATAAAAGTTAAATAGAGGTATTTATGCCGTAAAACTTTTGTATGAAACATTTTTTTATATTTTGTTTAGTTTACGAGATATATCGAGAAAATGCAAAAATGTCTCAACTTTGAAGTGGTTTCACCCCTTCAAACCGTTTTTGAACCAAAATGAAACATTTCTAAATTAATATATCTACTCCCTCTACATTTATGCCAAGTTTCATTAAAATTAGAAAATTTTTCGATTGGGCTTATAAACGATTTGAAGGAGTGAAATTACCCTTTAAAGGTTGAGATATTTTTACCTTTTCTCGCTATATCTCGTAAACTAAACAAAATATTAAAAAATGTTTTATACAAAAGTTTTACAGCATAAATACCTCCATTTAACTACGCGGTTTATTTTTCAAAAAAAAATTTTTTTTTTAATTAAGATAAATTTTCAATAAAATTGACTTTTATGTATATAGCATTTATAAAGTAATTATACTATCTTATACTACGTGCTATTTATATCATCTATGTGTATATTATATATGTTATATATTACCTACGTTATAATACTATACATTTATATTATCTGCATCCTTGTATGTTTAGTTTTTATCTAACAGTCGCGCAATTAGTAGTCATATTAGTAGTCACGTTGCTTTCACACAGTGTTCATTCTCTCTACGTCACATATTTCACATTCAAGTTTTATATTCGTCATGTCACGGTATGTATCATATATAAAATCACGTATCTGTTTCAAAGCTTTCAAACCGTTTTTGAAATTTTGTGTTAGGGCAATTAGGTGCCAAGATGTTCAATTTTGAATTTGTAACAAGGTCGATTCATTAAGACTTAAGGGGCTCGGTGGCATTACAATTTGTTTGGTTCTTCCATAACTTCAACAACCAGATTTATTGTTCTCTACATTAATAATTTGCATCATTTTAGGAATTGAAAATTTATTATTTTCCAAATGAATCAATTTAAAGGCCAGGAAAGTAAAGACAAAATTTGATTCAAGATCTTCATTCTTTGCAATAAATATTACGAAATAAGGATACGATTTACGTTTTAAGATACCGAAATCATTAGCTTAAATTATTGTTGCAATTTTTCCCAATATGATTCGCATAGATTTTGACTGGTCACAATTGCATCTCTCTCTCTCTCTCTCATAATAATTTTTTATTGCAAAAATATATATACTATCTAAATAATATGCTTAATACTACAAAATGCGTGATATCCAAACAAAATTACCTTTTTAAAAAAAGGTAAAAAAAGGCGCCAAGTGTGTGTGTGTGCGCCTCTAAGAAAAAAACTATTATATTAGGTAAGTTGTCTTATTATTCTATTGTTTTATTACCTTATTGTCTTCTCTACAAAATAATTGATATAAAGTAAATGCGCCAACTATGCGTCAACCTTTATAATGGAAAAAAGATAGACAAAGTACATAAACGCGTGCTTTCAAAAATAAATTTAAGATCAATACAATTAGTCAAGTATATTTAAAAAAATATTAAATAATTAAATGATTAAAATCAATCAACGGGATTATAGTGAAGCAAAAACTTGGCGTGCTCTCGTTGAAACGCAGTAACCCACCAATGTTATACAATATGGAAATTATTTCTACAAATGAAATAATAAAAA